>NC_081181.1:111735320-111811011 GCF_029867415.1 Vicia villosa | reverse complement strand
GAACACTCATAAGCTTATGTTAATGGCATATGGCTATCCTCACGTGGGAGTTGGCATGTTAAGGCCCAGATCATTTGCATAGGACCTTATGAGCATGATAGGATGGTTGGTTAGCATTGAAATCAGTTGCATATACAAAAACGAAAATAAAATTCATATGTACATGAAGAGTATTATATGCTTTATACGACTCTCATGGGCCTGTGTTTAAAGTTCAATCTTACTCTATTATCTTTGAGAAGATGATTAGAATGCTTGGTTTGTATTAATATTGATTGGAAAATTGATTTTGAAAATTACAAAGTATGGAGATTTTTTGAGAATTTTGAGAGGTTTGTGGCTATTCTCTTGCTATCTCTTCCCCTATTTCGTGTGTCCCCCTTGCTGAAGTATGATGCTTCTTTTATAGCCCAAAGTTGCTTGGAACTCAAGCTAAGAAGCTTTGTTGTCTTTGTTGAAAGTTTGATTTTTAAAATATTAAAAATCTTTGAATTGTTGACCAAGCTTGACTCCATTCAATGCTCTTGTCTTGCTCTTCAATTCTTGCAGAAAAAATGAAGATTCCTTGAAGTGAGTCATACTTGGAGGCCAAGCAACCATTATCCATGCATTTTCCTTTTAATTTTAATCTTAAAGTAAGATAAAATTATGCAAAAAAATGGCCAATAAAGATGTGGGCTTTGTCTTGGTCGTGGGAGGCCCATAGTAACATGGCAAAGATGTTTGGACCATAAAAACTTGGCATCTTTTGGAAAAAAAACATTTTTGAGCAATGTTGATTTCATGCATTTTCCCAAAATTTAGCCAACTTCAACAAGGTGTAAATCCTTCAATTTTTGTCATATGAAGGAGATCTTGCACTTTTTGGAAACCTCAAAGAGTCCTCTAACCAATGTCTTTGGTCTCATATCAAAATGATTTTTGGTTCTCCTTGTGTGTCCATTTGAAAAAAGTGTCTTTTTGTTGACTTTGAAAATGACCTGTAATGTCTTTGGCCATATTTTTCAAATGGTGAATGCTATGACCATGGGATCAATTGCATTTGAAAGATAATTGAATTTCCTTCAAAATGAGCTTTGGTTGACATTTTTTGGATGAAGGATGAGAGAGTTATGATCAGTCAAAGTTGAGTTGACTTTTCAGGCAAAAACCCTAATTTTGAATCTTAGGGTTTTGTTGATTTTTGATCTTTCCTTGATGAATTGTGATCATCCAATGATCAAATGTTGAATCCTTTGACAAAATATGGACTTTGACAAAAAATTTCATTTTTGACTGTCAGTTGACTTTTTTGGTCAAACGGGTCGTCTGTTGACTGTTTGAGCTGCTGACGGTGCGTCTGAGTGAATTGAAGTTTGAAAATTTGTATGATGGTACTTTGAGATGTATGGATGTATATGAAATCCATTTGAGCTCTCAAAACTTGTTGCTCCTGTTAAAACAAGAAAAACCCTGATTAGGGACTGTCTGTATAGGAGGCAGTTAAGCGTACCTGATTTTTGTGCAGTGTTGAGTTTCTGCTAATCATGTGATATTCAGAAGACTTCTAACACAAAAATCTTGGAAATTTGAATTGTGAATGATTGATTTGATTGATTGTACAAATCACTGAGAATTGTACTGCCAGCAGTTTGGCTGTCAACTGACTGTCCAGGTATTGATGCAGCAGTTAAAGTGAAAAAAATCAACTGTCAAAGTTAATTTTTTTTTTTTTGTTGTTATTTTTGTTTTTGTTATATGTGAAGCATGAAAAATTTATTTACATGACTTGTTAGAAAACAGAAACATAATAACAGATATTTACAGTATGCGGGTAAAATTACCGATAATAACCTGAAAATTGTTAAATGCACAGAAATAGAAATATTTGACTGGCAGAAACACACAAAATATTATCTTAGTAATTAAGCAATATTATGACAAATAGTACAACATTTAATACTGACAGTATAAATATTACATACTATTGAACAGTACGACGAATAGACGGTACGTTTAAGAAAATAAGAAACACGGCAAACTTTAAAAATGACGGTTGATGAACCATGCTATGATCAATAACATGTAGAGGATTGGGAATGCAACCATTGCAGGTCCACACTTCTCAGGACTGTGTAGGCAGAAGAAAGTCATGATCACCGTAGCAATGGTGATGACTGTAAGAAACAGTGTCTCTATCCATTTTGCCATTCTTGCTAGGAAAGAAGAAAGAAAATGGATGATGAAGTAGAAATTTGAAAGATGATTTAGAATTTGATGTGAGATTTGTGGGAAGAATGAGAGGTATTTATAGAATGGAAAGATGATAGAGACGTTGGGGAATGATGTGATTCCGTACAAAAGGAAATTTGAGTGGTAGTGAGATTTGAAAGAAAGTGTAAGGTATTGTTGGGAAAAGAGAGATGGATAGAATAAAGTTGAGATTTGAATTTGAAAGGATAGATTTGAAAAGATTTTGAAAATAATGGAATATAGCACAAAAGTTAGTGGGAAAACAAAAACAATTGTTACCAGTACAGTGTGAGTTTCCTGCTTTTGCGCCTGCAAAAAGATTTAACCCTGCATGAACTGTGTTAGTACTATTTATCTGTAAAATAAATAAATAGTATTTGTGAAGTAAAGAACAGTATTTGGCGTTTGCGTAAGAATAAATTCCACTGTAAGCCAAGTTACTGTGTAAGAAAAAATTCTGAAAACCAAGTTCTTCATATGTCAGGATATTTTGAAAAAATCCATGTTTATATGAGACTCTTAATTTTCATATTGAAACTTTCCTGAAAAAAGAAGTGGGCAAATTTTGGGGTATAACAGCACCCCATGGCGACACACTAGGACGAATGAATTCTTTTTCCAGTAACTCTTCCAGTTGACCCTTCAATTCTGCTAATTCAGATGCCGACATACGATACGGCGCCATCGACACAGGACTAGTTCCAGGAACTAACTCAATAGCAAATTCTACCTCCCTCTCTGGCGGTAACTCTCTTACATCTTCTGGAAAAACTTCTGGGAATTCACATACTACTGGTAAATCACTACTCACCGCTTTCTTCTTCACTTCCATGGATGCAATCAACATAAACACGGCAGCCCCGTCCTTCATGGCTTCATCCACTTGTCTAGCAATCATTGCTAAATCCTCGACACTGACATCTTCAGGAAAAATAATTGTCTTCGTGAAACAGTTGATATGAACCCGATTAAATTGCAACCAATTCATATCCAGGATGACATCAAGTTGTTCCAACGGAATGCACACTAAGTCCATTCCGAACTCTCTACCAAAAATATCAATTGGATAGTTCAAACAGGCAAACGAAGTAGTCACTGAACCCGACGCAGGAGTGTCAATGATCATACTTCCATGAATATCGGATATTTCCAAGTTCAGACGTTTAGCACAATCCAATGAAATAAACGAGTGAGTTGCTCCAATATCTATTATTGCAATTAAAGGAGTGTCATGGATAAAACACGTACCTTTAATCAATCGATCCTCTGGAGTAGTCTCTGAACCTGATAAAGCGAAAACTTTACCCCCAGTTTGATTCTTCTTCGGCTTAGGACACTGTGGACTGATATGGCCCTCTTCACCACAGTTATAACAAGTCACAGTCCTTCCTTTGCAGTCAACAGCAATGTGGCCTGCTTTACCACACCGGTAGCACTTCTTCTCTTCACTTTTGCACTCATGAACACGATGTCCCGGTTCCCCACACTTAAAGCACTTAACAGGGGCACTAGAGTCTCCCCCACTAGGCTTCTTCCAACTTCCAGCTTTATAATTACCTCTACCATATGGTTTACCACGGTCCATCGGCTTCTTCCCTTTCTTGTCAACTAACTCACGGGAGTGAGATGACTTCAGCTTCAGGTTATCCTCTTCATAGATTCTACTACAATCTACCAAATCAGCAAACCGACGAATCCTTTGGTACCTGATTCCCTGCTTAATTTCATCACGGAGACCATTCTCGAACTTAACACATTTCGAAAATTCGCTCGCTTCATCATTGTTATAGTGGACATAGTACTTGGCCAGCTCAACAAACTTTGAAGCATATTCCGGTACCGTCATGTTACCTTGTGTCAGCTCCAAAAACTCAACTTCCTTCTTGCCCCGAATATCCTCAGGAAAGTACCTCCTCAGGAATTCTTGCCTGAATACCGCCCAAGTAATCGCTACACCTGCAGATTCAAGTTCATCTCTACTAGCCATCCACCAATCATCAGCTTCTTCAGACAGCATGTGAGTCCCATACCTCACCTTCAGATTTTCAGCACAATCGATCACTCGGAAGATCCTTTCAATCTCCTTCAGCCACCTCTGAGCGCCTTCGGGATCGTGCGTGCCTTTGAACAAAGGAGGATTGTTCCTCTGAAAACTGTTCAGCTGCCTGTCAGCACCAATACCAGCTCCATTGGCATTCCCTCCCAACACACCAGCAATCATGCCCAGAGCCTCAGCGATCGCGTCGTCGTTTCTTCCTCCTCTTCCGGCCATTGTTCTGCTAAATATCAAACAATATTCATTAGAACAAGAAGTATCGACAGTGTCAACCTTACACTAATCGTATACGAAGGATTAACCGACTCTAAGACTCTGACTCAAACGACCGACTATGCTCTGATACCACTATTGTAACACCCTTCTAAACCCCGCGGAAAATTTTTCAAAAATCAGAGTAAAACATGAGGAAGGGCATTACAACTCCAATAAAATAAATAAACATTCATGTCATGCCATATAAGGAACGATAAACCAAAATTATTCAGGTAGCATGTTAACACAGCGGAATATTCTTAACAATTGAATAATCAAACAACCGGAGTCATAGACTCATAATTCAACCATAAACCATAAACAAAACAGAAGTTTATCAGCCAACTCTAAAATAACGTTCCCGGTGTTACACGACCAGAGCATGACACAGACCCAACTGACTCTAACGAACTACTTGACGAGCTAATCCTCACCAAGTACACAAGCTACTCCTCAATCTGAAAAATAACAACAGTAAGGGTGAGTTTCATTCACATTAACAAATGTTATAGGAATATAAACAATTCAACTTCATCCATACATTATTCACCCAAATCAATTATATTCAGATCGCATAGCAACATTTATCAAATACAGTCATTCATACCAAAATACACACAAATTGCAACATTGGACAACTTCCATTCATGTTACAATTATACACAACAACCTAATGCAATGCAACTAAATGCATGTGGTACCAATCATGGGATAACCCATCTCACCGATCCACCACCATAAAGATTCGGCTACTTCTGTCACTAATTCCACACAATGGGAATTAGCTACCGCTGTCCCACCACCATAAAGGATACAGCCCACAACATGATTATGAAATGCATGCATCAACCACGACATGCTCATCATTAATATCCACCAACAATTCATAATCATTCATGTCATAACATACAAGCATAATAATATCACAACCATTTGATATTCACCACAACATAATACATTTAACACCACAAATATATTATCATCTCATCAATCATAATGGCTAGAAACACCGCATAGCATGTTCGTACCATTACTCAAACTATCACCAAATACAATCCACAAACCAACAAAAATGATTTATAAATTATAATCCCCTAATATACATCATAAAATAGGAAATTAATCCATCTATCAGGTCCTCGAAACAGCGTACAAAAAGGATTAACGGTTTAGAAGTTACGGATTTTTAAAATAAGTATTTTTTTCCAAAAAGCTTCAGTGGTAACCGGTTACTCCAATTCAAGTAACCAGTTACTACCTTACGGAGTAACCAACAAGTCTATTCGTAACAGCGGTAACCGGTTACTTCAAAACCAGTAACCGGTTACTGCCTCCCAGCAGAACCACAGAACACAAATTCCAACAGTGGTAACCGGTTACCCCAACTCAAGTAACCGGTTACTTCACAACGAATAGGCCATCTCAGTGACGTAACCTCAGGTAATCGGTTACCACTCCCCAGGTAACCGGTTACCTCGTACCAGAAACCCCAAAACTCCATTTTTCAGCACCTGCATCAATTCCAATCCATACCAGAACGTACCACAACGTATTGCAACATCAAACAGCACCAACAAACACGAAAATACACATTTACACATACTTCTAATCATGCTTTAACATCATTATTCAACACCAATCATCATTCACAACATAAATTGAACCAAAGTTCTATAAACCCCAAAACCCCAAACACCGACACATAATCCAATTCAGAATCCTAACATACGAATTCAATCGAATCATTCATAATACCCATAATAGAGGTTAATGAGAAGAATCCCCCCTTACCTCGATGTCGGATTCTTGGATGTTCTTTCTCTTCGCACTTGCTCTTCTCCCAATTTCACGTTCAGCTCTTTCTTCTCCCTTTTTGGCTCTCCTTTCACAAAATACTTCTCTTTTCTATTTTATGAAAATATAACTTTATTTTAGAAAAAGGGCTTTACAACTGACACACCCCCCAACTGCTACTAGCAACACTGGCCCATTAGCCTTATTTCATCCATATTTCCCAAATAATTCAATTAATTCTAATATTTAATAAAAAAATTAATTAAATTAAATAAAGAATTTTATGGGGTGTTACAAAAGCCAGTGGCGTAAGGCTTATAAGGCAAGAAATGGATGATGATCAAAAGAAGATTTTCAAGAATCATCATAAATGTAGGACTGTTTTGCTGAATGCTATCTCTCATGCTGAGTATGAGAAGATATCTAACAGGGAAACTGCCCATGATATATATGAGTCATTGAAAATGACCCATGAGGGAAATGCTCAAGTCAAGGAGACTAAAGCTCTTGCTCTAATCCAGAAATATGAAGCCTTCAAGATGGAGGATGATGAAGATATTGAGAAGATGTTCTCAAGATTTCAAACTCTAACTGCTGGATTGAGAGTTCTGGATAAAGGCTACACCAAGGCTGATCATGTAAAGAAGATTATCAGAAGCTTACCCAGGAGATGGGGTCCAATGGTGACTGCATTCAAGATTGCCAAGAATCTGAATGAAGTTTCCTTGGAAGAGCTGATCAGTGCCCTGAGGAGCCATGATATAATACGGTGAACTGACTTTTTATCGAAATGTCGCGGATAGCAAGAGTCGCCACCGACTTTTATTTTATCCAAATATCGGAAAGGCTAAAAGAAACAAGAAAAACCTTTTAAATAAAATAGGGTTCGGGGGGTAATTATGCAAAGGGAAGGTGTAAGGCACCCTTTGCATCCATGGTTTTCCATGGGCTCTTAATTGCTTTGCTCGTTTTGAAACCAAAAGTTTAGAAATGTATAGAAGATGAAGAAACAAGGACTTTAGCTCGTAAATGAGCGTAGCCTTGAAAGTGTTTGTTTAAGAAAAAGTTGATAAAAGACATTTTAGCCAGAGCAAGGCAATTAGGGGCAATTACCTTATAATTTTTTAAAAAAAAAAGAATTCTTTTAGCCTTTCAAGGTGAAAGGGTCTATCCATGCCATAGAGGGCAGGAAGCCTTTCATTTGGAGGTTGAAGGGTCATCGAGTTATCATTCGCCTTAAGACTGACCCATGCCATAGAGAAGGCAGGTAGTCTAAAGGGAAGGATCAGAACAGCCTTTTTCGTAGGCAACCAGAGGATACCTCAGCCTTTTCCGTAGGCAACTTCTGAGGGTCGAGGTCATATAGTGTATCGAGGGCAGCATCATTAGGGTCGTATGACCTTTATTTATCGAGGCAGCATGGATGAGGTATCCTCGTATTCGAGGGACAATGGCTTGTTCTGCAAAAACACAAAGGCAACAGGCAACAGGCAACAGGCAACAGGCAACAAGGCAACAGAGAGGTTACCCCAAAAGCGTGCGTGTGTGCAACAATCACGTGGTTCAATTCGAAATATATTATCTTGTAATTTAATGACTCTAATTCAGTTCAAAGTTTCACTCCCTAAATTACTAACCACACAGTAATATAAACAATAATAATGGGGAAGGGAAATTGTAACCAGCGGAGGAGAGGGGAATTGAAACCAGCGTGATATAATTAAAACAAAAGGTTTAACACAAGTAATAATTGAGATTAGGGTTTAGGGTTACCAATACTCGTAGCTTTGGCAATCGACAAACCTTGAGAATTGGAAAAGAAAGAATAAACAGATGGGTGAGTGCATTATCAGTTCGGAGGCAAACGAGATTACCCTAAAATAAAGAATAAATTTAAAATAATAAAATAGGCAAAGGTACTTAGCTCTGATTTGATCTGATATGGTTGGCGGGAAGCCTCGGGGTTGGCCCTGAAAAATGGCAAAGAAGGAATGAAGAAAGTGAATGTAGGCACAGTTCAAGAAGGGTTAAAAAGGCAGGCCCTAAAAGGAAACAAAATAGACTTTGAATTAAAGAAAATACTTAGCTTTTGTATTTTGATCAGGCGCACAGTCGGAAGGCACTTGAAAAGTCGACCTGGAAAAGGCATGGAAAAGAAACAATTCAGTGTAGGGCATGATCTTCGTAAACCCTGATTAGGGTACGAATTTAAATAAGAAAGCACAAACGATTTAATTAATTATTGGTCTCGCGACCTAATTAATTAAATCGGTATCAGAAAATTAAATCAAGAGTAAAAATAATTTTTATGAAATTTTGAAATTAAAATAAAGCATATATGAATTTTTTGAAATAATATGAATAAACAAATATAATTAAAATGAATAAAGGATAATAAATAAATGTATTAATTATAGATAAAATAATTTAAATAAAATATATATTACATATTATAAATAAATAAGTAATTAAAAGAAAATAAAATATAATGTAATTATGAATAAATAAATAAGATAAATATTAAATAAATGAATTATTAATACTAATTATAAAAAGTTTGAAAATAAAAAAAAAACATATAATAATTTTTATATATAATAGAAAAGAAAGGCATAAAAACAATATATATACATATATATTATAAATTAAAGAAAATAGGCTGTATAACTAAAAATAAAATAAAAATTGCAAAATACTTAACTTTGATTCAGTGTGGACGCGCGTGTGGCCTATGGTGGATCTGCGCCCTTCAGATGCGTTGGATTGAATGGGATGGTGATCTGATGGCTGGCAGGTGGAGGGTGCATGGCAAGCTGGTGCATCATGACGCATGGGATCCGAGAGCACTTCCTTCAGCTTTCGCGCGCTAATTCATTTGAACGGGCCAATCAGACTGCGCCACGCAGTCATCTTCCCCACAGGTTTTCTGCACTTCATCTTTTACAGCGCATCTTACCCAAGCGCTGTAAAAGCTCCAACCTTTTACACCTGCTAATTACCAAAATCTCGTACACGCACGAAAAGCAAAAAAAGAGACCAGTATTTCGCTTATTGTTTCATCACGAATTCAATGGTACCTGTTTAAGAACCTAATTCCTCCTAAATCAAGGAGCCCTAAATCAAAGGTTACGAACCCTAGAATCGGGAACCATAGCAAACGTACACAAAAACGCAATTAAACATCCAGAAATATTGTATGCATCATTATAAACAAGATTATGCCATTGAAATATGTTTATGCATCGTGAATTAGAGTAATCGAAGAACTTTAAAGAGTTGCAAACTGTGGTGAATTGTGTGAGTCTCTGAGCGTTTCAGCCTTGGCAAACGATCAAGAATCGTCCACAGGTGTTCCTGGAACGTGTAGGGATCCTTAAAACTCCTTGGATTCGCTTCAATCGCCAAGAACAAATTTGAATTTTTCTTCAACTTTTGCACTCGGACTTGGAGCTTTTGAGGCAAAATTTCTGAACCCTTGTGACTTGTCTTGCTTGGGTACTTATAGAGAGGGATTTTAGGTTAACAAAACTGAAAAGAATCTTGTTGAATCTTGATTTGCAAGTTTAGGAAAATTTGATTGAAATATATTTCTAAATTTGTCAACATTTGCCAATATAACCCAATCTCTTCCCAATCTCTTTTCCACAAATTTGAATCAATTATTTATGTTAATTGATAATTGAATTTGGTTAAAAATATGACTAAATCAAATCTTTTCAAATTTCTTTGATTTACTTGATTTAAATCCTATTTTAATTATTAAAAATTCAATAAAAAATCAAATAATCATTATAATTTCGTGGCAAATTGTTTATGGGCTCTAGAAGACTTGAGAATCAAGATTGGATAAAAAGAACTTGGGCCCATTTGCAAAAATATTCAAATTCTTTCATATTTTTCCCTTCAAAATAGTCCAACTTTAGCAAGGCCTATCTCCCTCAATTTTTGAGGTATGGAAGTGTTCTAAGACTTTTTAGAAACCTTAGAGAGTCCTCTAACCAGTGTCTTTGGTCTCAGATCAAAATTATTTTCCATGCTCATTGTATGTCCTTTTGAAAAAAGTGTCTTTTTGTTGACTTTTGAAAAGGACCTATAATGTTTTAGTTCATATCTCTCAAATGAGGCATTTTTGGACTTGGCATGCGAGAGACAAATTTGTAGAGAATCAAATTTCCTTCAAAATGAGCTTTGGATGGGAAATTTCTGATGTTCCATGTGAGAGTTATGGCTGGTCAAAGTTCAGTTGACTTTTCCTATACAAAACCCTAATTTAGAAACTTTTTGAATTGTTGATTTTCGATCTTTCCTTGATGAACCATGATCAATTCTTGATCAAATGGTGAATGATACTTCCATATGAGGATCTTGACAAAAAATCAGGAGTTTTGACTTTGCTTTAACCACAGTTGACTTTTTAGGTCAACCAGTCGACTGTCGACTTTCTCAACAGTTGAGTGCCCAATCTTTTGAGATGAGACTTGATACTTGTCATGGAGATGATGTGGGATATATTGAGCCATAGGAGATGCCTTGGAGCCATTGATTTATTGATTTTCCTTTGAATAAACCAAACCCTAGTCTCAGAGCTTTGCATAGGAGAGTATGTCTAGGAGCTTTGTGCATTGATCTGAATTTGTATAAGAGAAATAGTATGGGCAAATTTTGGGGTATGACAGCTGCCCCTGTTCAATTATCTTAAACCTGAAGAGGTAGAGTGGTTAGTGTGCCAGTCGGTATCTGAAGGTGGAAGATGATTGAACACTAGAATACCAAGAAATTTGCCCTAGCTGAATTAGGGACTTTTGTCGGAGTTGGGCTTTAAAGATGCCACCTAGATGTTGGGACTGAAGTGTTTGAGAAGTAGTTGTTTAGAGATGGTCTTAAAGATGCCATATGACTTGATAAGCTCGAGAGTTAGAATGTGTCATACGTTAGACTGTTTCTAGTTTGCATCCGTAGATGTCTGGAAAAACCGTGCGTTAGGCTGAAGATAAATCGTGCGTTAGACTAATCTTGATTGCATCCTCAGATGTCTGGAAAAACCGTGCGTTAGGTCGGAGAATAAGTCGTGCGTCAGACTATTCACATTGCATCCGTAGATGTCTGGAAAACCGTGCGTTAGGTCGAAGAATAAATCATGCGTTAGACTATCTTCAATTGCATCCTCAGATGTCTGGAAAACCGTGCGTTAGGTTTGATGGATAAGTCGTGCGTTAGACTACCCAATTCGCATCCGTAGATGTCTGGAAGACCGTGCGTTAGGTCGAAGAATAAATCATGCGTTAGACTATCTTCAATTGCATCCTCAGATATCTGGAAAACCGTGCGTTAGGTTTGATGGATAAGTCGTGCGTTAGACTACCCAATTTGCATCCGTAGATGTCTGGAAGACCGTGCGTTAGGTCGAAGAATAAATCATGCGTTAGACTATTCTCAATTGCATCCTCAGATGTCTGGAAAACCGTGCGTTAGGTTGTTGGATAAGTCGTGCGTTAGACTACCCAATTTGCATCCGTAGATGTCTGGAAGGCCGTGCGTTAGGTCGAAGAATAAATCATGCGTTAGACTATTCTCAATTGCATCCTCAGATGTCTGGAAAACCGTGCGTTAGGTTGTTGGATAAGTCGTGCGTTAGACTACCCAATTTGCATCCGTAGATGTCTGGAAGGCCGTGCGTTAGGCTTTGCTTTGAATAAGATTCGAACTTTTGTAATGTACCTGTCAGATAATATTCACTTGGTAACAATGTCAATTTTATGCAATGTTTATGATGTATGTAATGAATGAGATGGAAAAATAAATGGAACGCTTTGTATGTTATGTATGAATTATACCCGTATTCAATGTATGAATATGCATGTGATGTATATGATGTATGACTGATGTTGTTCTGAGAAAATAAATCTCTGTATCATTGTGATTTGAATATTTGATCTTGTTTTGAAGAGGTGTAGCTGGGGATTTATGACTTCTGCTTGGGGATGAGTAGTATTTTGATGGATCCTGACTGGGGATGAAATATATTAGTAAACCATGTTGGAGAAGAGCAAAGTGTTGGAGAACCGGTGGTGTTGAAGATGTAAACTCTGTTGGGGAGCCATGTCTTTGTTGGACGAGAGCATTTGAAGATATCTTCTTAATGATTACTCTGTGGGGATGTGATTTTGTGAACCTGGCTCTGTGGGGAGACATGGGTGTCTTGAAAGTTGCCCCCAGTAACATAGTAACTTACTACTTGATTCAGGACACGCCACTGTGTATTGATCCAGATGTTGGACTGGACTTGCATAGATTTGCCCCAGCTAGTAGGAACTTTGGAAAGATTCGCCTCGCGAGGACTTCATGAGATGTGTACTATGGGCGATATGCCCCTATAAACTTAGGACGGTGCTCCTGAATATTTTTGCTTTTGAGAGATTCTCGGAATCTTGACTTGATTGCCCCAGATTGATTGGGAAATAGTTTGAAACCTACTTGGGATGTATGCCTTTCGATTGTTTGGTATTTGAGAGATTCTTTGAATCTTGACCTGATTGTCCCAGATTGATTGGGCAAAGCGTGTCATGCCCATTGTATACGTAGGAGACATTGCTTCTCGGAGTAATCTTGTTTGTCAGGATAACTTTCAATCATTAGTTGTACCCTGTGCAAGTTCTTTCTGATGCTAACAATTGAAATTATGTAGCAAAATATGTTTAATAATGAATTCATGAGATGCAATGCATACGTTTGTCTTGAGTTTTTGAAAAACATTTAAAACAGGAGATGTGAAAAGCGTAATATTTATAAAAACATGATATTTGTAACAGCGTGATGTTTGTAAAAATGAAATATCAACTCATCATTTTTTGGTAAACCTTAAGGAGTCAGGATACCTTTTTAGTGACAGTATACTTTCGAACTAACCATGCTTCAGTTAGGACTTTCAAGGGTTGTAACGTGGCTTGGTTCGCGGTTTAAGAAACAAAGGATAAAGGCTCAAAGTTTATTTGTACCCACCCCTCTTCGTGATGATCTTCGGTCCTAAGCTCAGTTAATTCAACTTATGCCTTCAGGTTCCAAGAGACTTTTGGATTTGCACCTTTGATAATGACGATGGTTCACCAGCAAAGAGAACTTTTGAGATGGCAGTCACTTCTTCATTTTGGTAGTCGCAACATTGTGTTGTTCAGGAATTTATTGACTTCTCTTTTTTCATCCTTTTGATATCCCTACTTTTGCCTGAACTGTCTATTTTGAGCTTACAGTCAGCGGGATGCCTTGATTTTTGCCTAAGTCGTCTTTTGATTTTTGACTTAGCAGGCTTTTCTTTGTATGTATGTTTTTTCGTTTTTTTTTAAAGATATTGACTGCTTTGTTTGATGATTGATGAACCATCATTGTCTTTTGATTGACATCTCCAACACTTCTTTGATGTGTGCGGATGAACGCTTGTGATTGAAACCTTTATTGAAAGGTGTACTGAATGATTCTCTTAAAATAGAATGCACAGCCAAATTAACTGAGAACTACCCTGCCCCAGGTTATGATCAAGGGTTTTAATTAGTACAAGAAAGAAACTTCTACTTCTTAGGCTCAAAGAGGTTGACGAGGGATTAACATCCTTATATCTCCACTGTTTAGGAATTGAAACAATGCCTGTACATCGTCAGCATAGTCCGTTCAAAAGCATACTGTATGAGGTTGCGGTATCGTTTTCGTCATCCTCCCTTAAAAGGCTTACAGCTTAGCAGGAGTTGAATAAACACAAAACATATGCAAAGAAGATACGCAGTTTAAAATGAGTGATAACGAAATAATGTATTCAAGACAAACATATGCAATGCACTGATGATGATTATTAAAATATATAATATCTATCATAATTCGATTGTTTAAACAAACAGAATAAAATTTGCGCATGAAAGTAAATCTAATGATTAAAAGTTCATCCACTTAGGCATTAATCAGTCTTGTCGTGACTAGGCATAGGAGCAGTGATCACCACAGGAGTCCTCGGATGGTTGAATTCAATTTCTCCAGCATCGATCATGTCTTGAATCTTGTTTTTCAATGACCAGCAGCTATTTGTATCATGACCAGGACTACCAGAGTGATATGCACACTTCACATTAGGATTATAGCTACGAGCAGAAGTACTAGGATTCTTAGGGGAATCCTTTAAAGTGATCAACTCTGACTTCAGTAGGTGTTGTAATGCTTGAGCCAATGACATATTGATCTTTGTGAATTGACGCTTAGGTACATCTGACTTGCGTCTTTGTTGTGGAACTGGTGTAGAGATCAAAATTGTCCCCACAGATTGGTTGTGTTCATTACGACCTTTCCGATTGTGCTCAGCATTAGTCAGGTGAGGTTCTTCAGATGAGTTGAAGTCAATGATCCTTTCATCAATTAAGTCTTGAATCTTGTGCTTCAATTGCCAACAATCCTTTGTATCATGACCAGGACTATTCGAATGATAAGCACATCTCGCATGGTACTTATACCCAGGAGCGGGGTTAGTAGGAAGTGAATATGGAGGCAATAGAGTTATCAAGTTCTGATTGAGCAGTTGTTGCAGAGCTTGAGATAGCGGCATGGGTAACAGAGTGAATGACCGCTTAGGTTTGGACTTCCATTTATCTTGCACACCTTGCTCCCTTTGTTGGTCCTTCTCCTTCTCGGACAGAAGTGCCTTTAATTCTTCTTGCCCCTTGGCCAAGTGAAAGATTATTTTCTGGAACTGGTTATTCTGAGCCTGAAGGTTTTTGACTGATTGCTCGAGATTCATGATGCTGAAATAAACAGCGAGGAGGTGAGAAACCTGTGGTAGAAACCTGTGATGTGGTGCTATGAGTGCAGGTGCAATGTTTTTCAAGGATCTTTAGGAATTTAGATAGCAACATTAGAAAGTGATTTGGTCGCGTTTTTGTCTGAAGAAATCTGATTTTTGTCTTTGAACGTCTTTCTTTGAGAATCAAGCTCACCATATCGAGTGGGTCATCGCCTCTGATTCGGGATACTTCTGAATTTGAAAGCACATAGCTAGAGGAAAATAAATCCTCTTGCCCCTTGATTAGGTACTGTGTCTTTGAATTGGAAGGTATGCGGCTAGAGAAAAATAAATCCTCTTGCCCCTTGATTAAGAAATCAACCTTTGATAAGGGCACCTGAAACTGTGCGCCCTAGATTCCTAAGATCCTTGAAAGGGTTAGTTAAATCATGTTATGCTTATGATGTCATGATGTCATGATGTTATGCGAATGCAGTTTATTAGGCATAATGTGGGGTAGTAAGGACAAACAAGTCCTTTTAACAAAACCTGCAAGGAAACGAAGGTTAGCAGCAAACACCAACAAGTCACGCAAGTCACACAAGTCACACAATTTTGCCTTATGGTTAGGCTTGCATGAAGTTCATAGGTATATACCCTTCTTCCTTTCGTTTAGTTGGTTCAACCTGTCCTAAAAAGTAACCAGGTTCTATGGTGCTCATATCCCTGATCTTTCTCGTGGGCATTGTCTCAACATAGCACTCAATCGGCCAGCCAAAAGCATCCCTTGAGTCCAATCTCAATGAGTGTAGCATCGAGTATCAACCAGCTTCAGTCAGGAATCCGAAGCCAGCCATCTCGCTACTTCTTATAAGCCAAAGTCAAGTTCAACTAAGGTTCTAAAGGCGAATTAGTGCTCATAACACCACGCGGTAGCCAAATGTCTCCTCGATCAGATTCAAGGGCCATCAGGACAAACCAAAGCGTCGCACTAACGGTGGCCACCAGTTCAACCATAACGATACATGTCGTACAGCTTCCCTGGTCTCATGCCACATACTTAAGGTACACTAGATCCGGGTGTAGGATCTTTCACACAGCAGAATTCCCAAAACAACCTTGAAAATTAAAACAAGCCAAACAAACAATAGAAAACAATTAAAGTGAATCCTAAACTTTTAAGGTAACCCCTCTTTTATCGAAATTCATCCCCAGCAGAGTCGCCAGTTCTGTAATACGGTGAACTGACTTTTTATCGAAATGTCGCGGATAGCAAGAGTCGCCACCGACTTTTATTTTATCCAAATATCGGAAAGGCTAAAAGAAACAGGTAAAACCTTTTAAATAAAATAGGGTTCGGGGGGTAATTATGCAAAGGGAAGGTGTAAGGCACCCTTTGCATCCATGGTTTTCCATGGGCTCTTAATTGCTTTGCTCGTTTTGAAACCAAAAGTTTAGAAATGTATATAAGATGAAGAAACAAGGACTTTAGCTCGTAAATGAGCGTAGCCTTGAGCAAGGCAATTAGGGGCAATTACCTTATAATTTTTTTAAAAAAAAGAATTCTTTTAGCCTTTCAGGGTGAAAGGGTCTATCCATGCCATAGAGGGCAGGAAGCCTTTCATTTGGAGGTTGAAGGGTCATCGAGTTATCATTCGCCTTAAGACTGACCCATGCCATAGAGAAGGCAGGTAGTCTAAAGGGAAGGATCAGAACAGCCTTTTTCGTAGGCAACCAGAGGATACCTCAGCCTTTTCCGTAGGCAACTTCCGAGGGTCGAGGTCATATAGTGTATCGAGGGCAGCATCATTAGGGTCGTATGACCTTTATTTATCGAGGCAGCATGGCTGAGGTATCCTCGTATTCGAGGGACAATGGCTTGTTCTGCAAAAACACAAAGGCAACAGGCAACAGGCAACAGGCAACAGGCAACAGGCAACAGGCAACAAGGCAACAGAGAGGTTACCCCAAAAGCGTGCGTGTGTGCAACAATCACGTGGTTCAATTCGAAATATATTATCTTGTAATTTAATGACTCTAATTCAGTTCAAAGTTGCACTCCCTAAATTACTAACCACACAGTAATATAAACAATAATAATGGGGAAGGGAAATTGTAACCAGCTGAGGAGAGGGGAATTGAAACCATCGGGATATAATTAAAACAAAAGGTTTAACACAAGTAATAATTGAGATTAGGGTTTAGGGTTACCAATACTCGTAGCTTTGGCAATCGACAAACCTTGAGAATTGGAAAAGAAAGAATAAACAGATGGGTGAGTGCATTATCAGTTCGGAGGCAGGTGGAGGGTGCATGGCAAGCTGGTGCATCATGACGCATGGGATCCGAGAGCACTTCCTTCAGCTTTCGCGCGCTAATTCATTTGAACGGGCCAATCAGACTGCGCCACGCAGTCATCTTCCCCACAGGTTTTCTGCACTTCATCTTTTACAGCGCATCTTACCCAAGCGCTGTAAAAGCTCCAACCTTTTATACCTGCTAATTACCAAAATCTCGTACACGCACGAAAAGCAAAAAAAGAGACCAGTATTTCGCTTATTTTTTCATCACGAATTCAATGGTACCTGTTTAAGAACCTAATTCCTCCTAAATCAAGGAGCCCTAAATCAAAGGTTACGAACCCTAGAATCGGGAACCATAGCAAACGTACACGAAAACGCAATTAAACACCCAGAAATATTGTATGCATCATTATAAACAAGATTATGCCATTGAAATATGTTTATGCATCGTGAATTAGAGTAATCGAAGAACTTTAAAGAGTTGCAAACTGTGGTGAATTGTGTGAGTCTCTGAGCGTTTCAGCCTTGGCAAACGATCAAGAATCGTCCACTGGTGTTCCTGGAACGTGTAGGGATCCTTAAAACTCCTTGGATTCGCTTCAATCGCCAAGAACAAATTTGAATTTTTCTTCAACTTTTGCACTCGGACTTGGAGCTTTTGAGGCAAAATTTCTGAACCCTTGTGACTTGTCTTGCTTGGGTACTTATAGAGAGGGATTTTAGGTTAACAAAACTGAAAGGAATCTTGTTGAATCTTGATTTGCAAGTTTAGGAAAATTTGATTGAAATATATTTCTAAATTTGTCAACATTTGCCAATATAACCCAATCTCTTCCCAATTTCTTTTCCACAAATTTGAATCAATTATTTATGTTAATTGATAATTGAATTTGGTTAAAAATATGACTAAATCAAATCTTTTCAAATTTCTTTGATTTACTTGATTTAAATCCTATTTTAATTATTAAAAATTCAATAAAAAATCAAATAATCATTATAATTTCGTGGCAAATTGTTTATGGGCTCTAGAAGACTTGAGAATCAAGATTGGATAAAAAGAACTTGGGCCCATTTGCAAAAATATTCAAATTCTTTCATATTTTTCCCTTCAAAATAGTCCAACTTTAGCAAGGCCTATCTCCCTCAATTTTTGAGGTATGGAAGTGTTCTAAGACTTTTTAGAAACCTTAGAGAGTCCTCTAACCAGTGTCTTTGGTCTCATATCAAAATTATTTTCCATGCTCATTGTATGTCCTTTTGAAAAAAGTGTCTTTTGTTGACTTTTGAAAAGGACCTATAATGTTTTAGTTCATATCTCTCAAATGAGGCATTTTTGGACTTGGCATGCGAGAGACAAATTTGTAGAGAATCAAATTTCCTTCAAAATGAGCTTTGGATGGGAAATTTCTGATGTTCCATGTGAGAGTTATGGCTGGTCAAAGTTCAGTTGACTTTTCCTATACAAAACCCTAATTTAGAAACTTTTTGAATTGTTGATTTTCGATCTTTCCTTGATGAACCATGATCAATTCTTGATCAAATGGTGAATGATACTTCCATATGAGGATCTTGACAAAAAATCAGGAGTTTTGACTTTGCTTTAACCACAGTTGACTTTTTAGGTCAACCAGTCGACTATTGACTTTCTCAACAGTTGAGTGCCCAATCTTTTGAGATGAGACTTGATACTTGTCATGGAGATGATGTGGGATATATTGAGCCATAGGAGATGCCTTGGAGCCATTGATTTATTGATTTTCCTTTGAATAAACCAAACCCTAGTCTCAGAGCTTTGCATAGGAGAGTATGTCTAGGAGCTTTGTGCATTGATCTGAATTTGTATAAGAGAAATAGTATGGGCAAATTTTGGGGTATGACACATGAGATTGAACTTGATGCAAATGAACCTCAGAAGAAAGGTAAGTCTATTGCATTAAAATCTAATGTTAAAAAATGCACTAACGTTTTTCAGGCTAGAGAAGAAGATCCTGAAGAATCAGAATCTGAAGAAGAAGATGAACTGTCCATGATCTCCAGAAGGGTAAACCAACTCTGGAAGAGCAAGCAAAGGAAGTTCAGAGGCTTCAGAAGTTCAAAGAAATTTGAACGAGGAGAATCTTCTGGTGACAGAAGATCTGACAAGAAGAAGGTTGTCTGCTATGAGTGCAATGAGCCTGGACATTACAAGAACGAGTGTCCAAAACTTCAGAAGGAGAATCCCAAGAAGAATTTTCATAAGAAGAAAGGTCTTATGGCAACATGGGATGATTCTGAATCTGAATCAGAATCAGACTCTGAAGGAGAGCAGGCCAACTTCGCGTTGATGGCTACAGAAGATGATGGATCAGAATCTACATCAGAATCAGATTCTGAAGAGGTATTTTCTGAACTATCTAGAGAAGAGTTAGTTTCCAGTTTAACAGAACTTCTGGAACTCAAGGCTCATCTTAGTATCAAATACAAAAAGCTGAAAAAGCAGTTTGAATTTGAAACTAAGAAGCTGGAATTGGAAAATTCTGAACTGAAGGAAAAAGTTTTAAATATATCCAAAGATAGTGGATCTCCTTCTGAATCAGAAAAATCCATTCCTAGCATGAACCATATTCTGAAAGAATATGACTCGAGCTTCAGAAAGTTCTTATCTAGAAGTATTGGCAGAAGTCATCTTGCTTCTATGATATATGGTGTTTCTGGAAACAGAAGGTTTGGTTTTGGCTATGAGGGTGATACCTCACATAAATTTGAACCTATTGATGATCTGAAGATCACATACAAGGCATTGTATGATCAGTTCAAATATGGCCATGCACATGATATTAGGCTCACTTCACATGCACAGAAGTTTAACACTGTTCACACCAAGAAGCTTGTGACACATCCTAAGAAATATCATGCTGATAAACCTAAAGAATATCATGTTGTTCCTCCTGTTAAATATTTTGCTAAACCCAAGTTCAATCAGAACTTGAGGAGAACTAACAAGAAAGGACCCAAGAAATTGTGGGTACCTAAGGAGAAGATAATTTCTGTTGCAGATATCCTTGGCGGCAAACAGGACAAAAAGCAAAATGTCATGGTACCTGGACTCTGGGTGCTTGCAACACATGACGGGAAGAAGGTCTACATTCCAAGACCTGGTGCTTAAACCAGGTGGAGAAGTCAAGTTTGGAGGAGACCAGAAGGGCAAAATCATTGGCTCTGGAACCATAAGTCTTGGTAACTCTCCTTCCATAACTAATGTACTTCTTGTAGAAGGATTAACGCATAACTTATTGTCCATAAGTCAATTAAGTGACAATGGTTATGATATAATCTTCAATCAAAAGTCTTGCAAGGTTGTAAGTCAGAAGGATGGCTCAATCCTATTTACAGGCAAGAGGAAGAACAACATTTATAAGATTGATCTTTTTGATCTTGAGAAGCAGAAGGTGACTTGTCTTATGTCTGTTTCTGAAGAGCAATGGGTCTGGCACAGAAGATTAGGTCATGCTAGTTTGAGAAAGATTTCTCAGATTAACAAACTAAATCTGGTCAGAGGACTCCCAAATCTGAAATTCAAATCAGATGCTCTTTGTGAAGCATGTCAGAAGGGCAAGTTCTCCAGATCTGCATTCAAGTCTAAGAATGTTGTTTCTACCTCAAGGCCGTTAGAACTCTTGCACATTGATCTGTTTGGCCCAGTCAAAACAGCATCTGTCAGAGGGAAGAAATATGGATTAGTCATCGTTGATGATTATAGCCGCTGGACATGGGTAAAGTTCTTGAAACACAAGGATGAGTCTCATTCAGTGTTCTTTGAATTCTGCACTCAGATCCAATCTGAGAAAGAGTGCAAAATCATAAAGGTTAGAAGTGATCATGGTGGCAAATTTGAGAACAGATTCTTTGAGGAGTTCTTCAAAGAAAATGGTATTGCCCATGATTTCTCTTGTCCTAGAACTCCACAACAAAATGGAGTTGTAGAACGAAAGAATAGGACTCTACAAGAAATGGCCAGAACCATGATCAATGAAACCAATATGGCTAAGCATTTCTGGGCAGAAGCAATAAACACTGCGTGTTATATTCAGAATAGAATCTCTATCAGACCTATTCTAAATAAGACTCCTTATGAATTGTGGAAGAACAGAAAGCCCAACATTTCATATTTCCATCCTTTTGGATGTGTATGTTTTATTCTGAATTCTAAAGATCATCTTGGTAAGTTTGATTCTAAAGCACAAAAGTGTTTCCTTCTTGGATATTCTGAACGCTCTAAAGGCTACAGAGTATACAATACTGAAACATTGATTGTAGAAGAATCAATCAATATCAGGTTTGATGATAAGCTTGGTCTTGAAAAACCAAAGCAGTTTGAGAATTTTGCAGATTGTGATATTGATATATCAGAAGCAGTAGAACCAAGAAGCAATGCTGCAGAAGCTGGCAGTCTCAGAAGCAATGGATCAGAAGATCAAGTTGCTGCATCTTTAGAGAATCTCAGGATTTCTGAAGAGCCAACAATCAGAAGATCACCTAGACTTGCTTCAGCTCATTCAGAAGATGTGATCCTTGGGAAGAAAGATGATCCCATCAGAACAAGGGCATTCCTTAAGAACAATGCAGAATGTCAATTAGGTCTTGTTTCTTTGATCGAGCCAACTTCTGTTGATCAAGTTCTAGAAGATCCAGACTGGATAATTGCCATGCAAGAAGAACTCAATCAGTTTACAAGGAATGATGTATGGGACTTGGTTCCTAGACCAAAAGGATTTAACATCATCGGCACTAAGTGGGTGTTCAGAAACAAGCTAAGCGAGAAGGGAGAAGTGGTAAGAAACAAAGCCAGACTGGTTGCTCAAGGTTATAGTCAGCAAGAAGGGATTGACTATACAGAAACCTTTGCACCAGTGGCCAGGAGTTTGCTGAGTCTATGCAGGCTGAATTTGAAATGAGCATGATGGGAGAACTCAAGTATTTCCTTGGGATTCAAATCAACCAAACTTCTGATGGAACCTATGTTCATCAAACGAAGTATGTGAAATAACTTCTGAAGAAGTTTAATCTTTTTGAAAGCAAAGAAGCCAAAACTCCTATGCATCCAACATGTGTCCTAGGTAAGGATGAGGTAAGTAAGAAGGTAGATCAGAAGTTGTACAGAGGTATGATTGGATCTCTTCTATACCTAATTGCTTCTAGACCTGACATTCTCTTTAGTGTTTGTTTGTGTGCTAGATTCCAATCAGATCCGAGAGAATCTCATTTAACTGCGGTTAAGAGAATTCTGAGGTATCTGAAAGGTACTACTAATGTTGGTTTAGTTTACAGAAAATCCAAAGAATACAACTTAGTAGGATTCTGTGATGCTGACTATGCTGGAGATAGAATTGAAAGGAAGAGTACTTCTGGAAGTTGTCAATTTCTTGGAAGTCATCTGATCTCATGGTACAGCAAGAAGCAAGCTACTATTGCCCTCTCAACAACAGAAGCAGAATATGTTGCTGCTGCTGGATGTAGCACACAAATGCTCTGGATGAGAAGTCAGCTAGAAGATTATCAGATATATGAGAGTAACATTCCTATCTTCTGTGATAATACTTCAGCTATATGTTTATCTAAGAATCCTATCTTACATTCAAAAGCTAAACATATTGAGATTAAACATCATTTCATAAGGGACTATGTTCAGAAGGGTGTTATATCTTTAAACTTTGTGGATACAGACCATCAATGGGCTGATATCTTTACAAAACCCCTTGCTGAAGATAGGTTTAAGTTTATTCTGAAGAATATCAGTATGGACTTATGCCCAGAATGAGAAGATGAGAAGATCTTATGTATGAGTATCTTCTGAAATGAGATTGGATTAGTCTTTTATAAGAAGTTCTGATTGTGATCAATTAGAAGTAGTGATTCTGTTATTACTAACGTTTCATTGTCTAAGTTGACTCAGAATCTCTTTAAAAGTAAAACAGCTGTAACTGGCTATCCAGATGGTAAACACGTGTTCAATATTTCTGGACAAACGTGCGTGCAGTTGAGGGGACGCCTACTTAGGTAACTGTGCTAATCACTTCTTTTGTCATTATTATCTCTCCTCATGTCATGTAACATTAAATGCCATTCATCATTTCAGTTTCTTTTTATACTCTTCAAACGTCTCTTTTCCCTCTTATATTTCTCTCTCTCTTGCATTCAGTTTCTTTTTCGTTCTCTCTCTTTTTGCATTCATATCATAAACCCTAGCAGTTTTCACTATCTGCAACTTCATCATGAATCCCTCGTCAAGCTCTGGAAATCAAGAAACTGATCGAAAACAAAAGAGAAAGGCAACTGATGAACCAGAAAACAAACCAAAAAGAGTAAAGATCACCTATGACCCTCTCAAGGTGAATCCCTTTGAAGCTATGATGTCTGGAAACTACTCTAGACGTGTGTATCAACCCCTTGACGGTACCTCTCAATCACCTCCCTCCTCGCAGACTTCCACCACCTCTTCCTCTTCATTCATCTCTTTGGAACCACCTTCTTCACCATCTGATATCTCCTCTCCTTCAACCCATCCCTCAGATATATCCTCATCTCTCTCACACCCTTTTCCCACCAGAACACCTAACCCCTACAGTTTTGTGTTTCCCGACTCCAGGTTCACTGTCAACCCTCCAACACCTACCACTCAATCATTTCTAGAGCTTTTACATTCTGATGTAAATAGTTGGTTGGAGATTCTGGGCGCTGCTCACCTTAACCATCTGGATGAGTATGCTACTTGCAACCTCTGGGATGCATTTCGTCAGGATTTTCTGGTTAGGGCTACGGACGTCCATAGAAGGATCATGTCTGACTCACCTGGTGTTCGTGGTCGTCTCTTGGAAGCTGGTGAAAGCAGCTATCACCATCTCATCAGGAACAGAAGAGTTCTTGAAGAGAGGATACCTGCAGATGAGATGGAAGAAGAAAATCTCTGCAGAGACATCGTGGTTTGGAGACCATGGTACCCTGTGCTGACTGGAGATTTTCAATGGCTGTTTGATTGGTTCAGAATGAACCCTTCTGAAAGTGCTCCTCACATGGTCTTTCCAGAAGTGGTTTATCCTGCTGAAGTTGCTGGTCCTACTCCTCCAACAAACCTAGCAGCTATTCTTCAGGCGTTGGAAGTTGGAGCTTCTGAGTTGCCTGGACCAGAATATGCTGAGGCTGCTGAAGACCTCCCAGAAGATCGTCCTGCTGAGATTGCTGTCCCTGCTGGCAGAAATTATGGTGCTTCTTCTTCTGGTGTACCCTCAGCTCTGATGGAGACCTTGGAAGCTCTGCATCAGAATCAAGCTATGCTGGCTTCTCGTATGGACGCGCAAGAAGCAGCCAATGCTGAGTTTCGATCCTTCATGGCAAGGCAAACTGCAAGCACTGACGGGGTTCATGACATTCTGGCGCAGATTTTGTCTAGGCTAGGGTCTTAGTCTTTAGTCTTTGTAGTTTTCCTTCCTTGTTGCATCTGTTTTCTGCATACATCTTTTGTAATCCTGCTTGTTTAAATCAATGAAAAGTTTATTTCTGTTTCTTTCCTTTATCGCTTTCTACATCTGAATCTTTTATTCTTTTTTGATGTTATGACAAAAAGGGGGAGAAAATATATGATAAATGATTTGATTAATATTATCAGTTACCGGGTAAAAAGGCCCCACATTGCTAACAGAACTTGCAAAGTTCTATGTTTTTAAGTTGTGTTGTTGCAAGAATGTTCAGATATTCTGATGATAGAATATGATCTGAAACATTATGTTGCAAGGACCTAAATGTAATTATATTTTCTAATCATTACATATATTTTAAATTTCTCTTTCCACTTCTCAACGTTTTGAAACCTACAATTTAAATATAACTATTAAAAAATAATTACTACTTCCAACGTGCAATGATTCTCAATTTACATGGGGAAGAATAACTACAACCTAAAGCCCTCTAAAAGATTCTCTGCAAAAAATTTCATTTTATCATCCTAACTAGTAAAGGACCCGTGCGTCCGCACGGGTCACGCAAAATCGATATAAATAATAAATAAATATATAATAATGGTTAATAAATATATATGAATGATACGCAAATTAAAAAGAAAAAAACATTTGAAATTATAATTGTCATATAAATATTAATTTAATCTAGTTAAAAAAATATATACTTTAGTGGAAAAAATAAATGAAATAATTAAGCATTCATATACCCGTGCGTTTGCACGCATCATACAATATCATTATAAATCTACCATGCATTCGCACGGGTCACACAAAGTCAATATAAATAATAAATAAATATATAATGATGATTAATAAATATATATAGGAATCAGAAGCTGTGAATGTTCTGAGGATCTAAAGAAATTCAATGTTCTGAAGCTGTCCTATGGAAGCAGAAATCAGAAGTCATGAATGTTCTGAAGATCAAGCACTGTGAACGTCTCTACCGAAATAATCAGGGAAGTCTTTTATTTATAAAATTCTTCTAGTATTAATTTCAGGGGGAGATTATTCATCTCAGGGGGAGATTGTTAATCTCAAGGGGAGACATATTCACATGCTTATGCTATAGCTGTGTAATTTGTCTTTAGCCGTCTGCTCTTTCTGATCGCAAATTCATATCATTTATATATGTTTTTGTCATCATCAAAAAGGGGGAGATTGTTAGAACAAGATTTGTTCTAATCAATATTCTTAGTTTTGATGATAACAAGGATATGAATTTTGTGTGAGATAATGTGGTACTCTAATACATTGCAATTTCCCTTTCAGGAAATATATAAAGAGTATGCATAAATCAGCGCTCAGAAGCTTTGTCTCAGAAGGTTCAGCATGCAACATCAGAACATGGTCTGGCAAGACATCAGAAAATGGTCAAGGCAGAATCAGAACATGGGTCTATGGAAGCATCAGAAGAACTTGAGATCAGAAGCAGAAGCACTGAAGTTCTCATGGTATCACGCTCAGAAGCACTTCAAGGTCAGAAGACAAGAAGATGCTATGCACCAAGCTGTTTGACTCTGATGATATTCAAACGTTGTATACATAAACATCAGATCAGAAGAAAGTACAGGTGGCAAGCTACGCTGACTGACAAAAGGAACGTTGGAAGCTATTAAAGGCAACGTCAGTAGACACAGCGTGAACAAGGCTCGAGGTAGTTGACAAAAGCGTAAAACATTAAATGCAATACTGTACGGAACACGCAAAGCATTAAATGCTCTCAACGGTCATCTTCTCAAGTGCCTATAAATATGAAGTTCTGATGAGAAGCAAGGTTACCAATTCTGAAAAAACTTATTCTGAAAAGCTTGCTGAAACGCTGTTCAAATTCAAAGCTCAGAAACTTCATCTTCATCAAAGCTCACTACATTGCTGTTGTAATATATTAGTGAGATTAAGCTTAAACGTTAAGAGAAATATCACTGATGTGATTATAGCTTTTCAGAAGCATTGTAAAACTCTTATTTGATTACATTAATTTGTAAGTAACTAGAGTGATCAAGTGTTGATCAGGATACTCTAGGAAGTCTTAGCTTGTGTCTAAGCAGTTGTAATTAGAGTGATCACGTGGTGGTCAGGATACTCTAAGAAAGTCTTAGCTTGTGTCTAAGCATTTGTTCCTAGAGTGATCAGGTTGTGATCAGGATACTCTAGAAGACTTAGTCGTGGGCTAAGTGGAAAACCATTGTAATCTGTTGCGATTAGTGGATTAAATCCTCAGGTGAGGTAAATCACTCCGTGGGGGTGGACTAGAGTAGTTTAGTTAACAACGAACCAGGATAAAAATAACTGTGCAAATTGTTTTTATCGTTCTAGTTTTTAAGACTACACTTATTCAAACCCCCCCCCCTTTCTAAGTGTTTTTCTATCCTTCAAAGGTTTCTTCTTTCTCTTTGAAACACATTGCAGGTTGGAATCATGGAAGAAGATGAAACTTAAGAATGGATTCCTTCGAAGAAGAGAAACTTAAGAATGGATTCCTTAAATCATCTTCTTCCTCTGTTCATTGCCTTGACTTATTGCTTTATAACTTTTTATTGTTGTTGTCGGGATATTTTTGCCATTATAAATATATACCGGTGCTTTTGTTTCTTTTTTTCTTTTCTACACAAGTAGTAAACAAGTCTGGTGCCCTGTAATTGACTTATAATGTACTTCAATTCCAAGACATGCATGAATATTGTATATGGTATTAAATGATTTTTCTATTTCAATTAACTTTTTCTTTTCAAACCGGTTTATGTTATGTATTTTTTATGTTTACTTTTTCCATTTCTTAATATAATAATGTTTGTTTCAAAAGTTTGTATTGATTAATTTGTTTTAATTTTCAATTTTTCTGAACCAGTTTAAATTAAGGTTTTTCTATGCAGGAAAAAAATGAAGTTTGATGAAACATAGAAGAATATGATTAATTTAGAGGTTCTATGGATACACCCCACTATTTTTAAGCTCATTGCACAAAACAATGGCGGATTTAGGCTACTAAAAAGAAAACTTTACGTTTTATAATATGTCTATTTATTAATTATTGTGAAATCATGATTATATTTTTTTAAGGAAAATGTATAGTCTTTTCCTCAATTCTGAATTTATTTCAATTAAATCACATAATTATTACCGTTTTTGATGTTTTGAATAAATTTATTTTATATGAATTTTTTATATAATTATTAATGGGAAGTATATCAAATCAAGATAATAGATTTATTTTTTCAAAATTATCATTTATATGTTTATTAAATAGCAATATTTTTTTGTCATAATTTTACTGTCACATTTTTTAATATTATTTATTGAATAATTTTTTAATAAATTTACTTTAAACATTATAACTATACCAAATCACAATTTATTAATTTTTTACAAGTGAAAAATTACTATAATAAATGTAAAACTATATTAATTAATAATAAATGTTCTATTTGTTTGTGACAAATTGATTTTAAAAAGGAAAA
Source organism: Vicia villosa (assembly GCF_029867415.1). Lineage (NCBI taxonomy): Eukaryota > Viridiplantae > Streptophyta > Magnoliopsida > Fabales > Fabaceae > Vicia > Vicia villosa. The sequence goes on along the minus strand of NC_081181.1, from coordinate 111,782,662 downwards.
ATCAAATTAATCATTAATAAATCTCTATTTTTAAAATGATTTATTAATAAAATAATTTTAAAATCTATCTATATTGATTCTTGGTGTTAGAATTAAGCAATTAAATTATATGTAATAATATACAATCAAAATTAGGAGTGCTTTAAATAAGGGAGTGAGTCCATTTTTTTTGAAACAATAATCTTTATTCTAAATCAATTTTGGGATGGATTATCAAGGACCTAAATGTAATTATATTTTCTAATCATTACATATATTTTAAATTTCTCTTTCCACTTCTCAACGTTTTGAAACCTACAATTTAAATATAACTATTAAAAAATAATTACTACTTCCAACGTGCAATGATTCTCAATTTACATGGGGAAGAATAACTACAACCTAAAGCCCTCTAAAAGATTCTCTGCAAAAAATTTCATTTTATCATCCTAACTAGTAAAGGACCCGTGCGTCCGCACGGGTCACGCAAAATCGATATAAATAATAAATAAATATATAATAATGGTTAATAAATATATATGAATGATACGCAAATTAAAAAGAAAAAAACATTTGAAATTATAATTGTCATATAAATATTAATTTAATCTAGTTAAAAAAATATATACTTTAGTGGAAAAAATAAATGAAATAATTAAGCATTCATATACCCGTGCGTTTGCACGCATCATACAATATCATTATAAATCTACCATGCATTCGCACGGGTCACACAAAGTCAATATAAATAATAAATAAATATATAATGATGATTAATAAATATATATAGGAATCAGAAGCTGTGAATGTTCTGAGGATCTAAAGAAATTCAATGTTCTGAAGCTGTCCTATGGAAGCAGAAATCAGAAGTCATGAATGTTCTGAAGATCAAGCACTGTGAACGTCTCTACCGAAATAATCAGGGAAGTCTTTTATTTATAAAATTCTTCTAGTATTAATTTCAGGGGGAGATTATTCATCTCAGGGGGAGATTGTTAATCTCAAGGGGAGACATATTCACATGCTTATGCTATAGCTGTGTAATTTGTCTTTAGCCGTCTGCTCTTTCTGATCGCAAATTCATATCATTTATATATGTTTTTGTCATCATCAAAAAGGGGGAGATTGTTAGAACAAGATTTGTTCTAATCAATATTCTTAGTTTTGATGATAACAAGGATATGAATTTTGTGTGAGATAATGTGGTACTCTAATACATTGCAATTTCCCTTTCAAGAAATATATAAAGAGTATGCATAAATCAGCGCTCAGAAGCTTTGTCTCAGAAGGTTCAGCATGCAACATCAGAACATGGTCTGGCAAGACATCAGAAAATGGTCAAGGCAGAATCAGAACATGGGTCTATGGAAGCATCAGAAGAACTTGAGATCAGAAGCAGAAGCACTGAAGTTCTCATGGTATCACGCTCAGAAGCACTTCAAGGTCAGAAGACAAGAAGATGCTATGCACCAAGCTGTTTGACTCTGATGATATTCAAACGTTGTATACATAAACATCAGATCAGAAGAAAGTACAGGTGGCAAGCTACGCTGACTGACAAAAGGAACGTTGGAAGCTATTAAAGGCAACGTTAGTAGACACAGCGTGAACAAGGCTCGAGGTAGTTGACAAAAGCGTAAAACATTAAATGCAATACTGTACGGAACACGCAAAGCATTAAATGCTCTCAACGGTCATCTTCTCAAGTGCCTATAAATATGAAGTTCTGATGAGAAGCAAGGTTACCAATTCTGAAAAAACTTATTCTGAAAAGCTTGCTGAAACGCTGTTCAAATTCAAAGCTCAGAAACTTCATCTTCATCAAAGCTCACTACATTGCTGTTGTAATATATTAGTGAGATTAAGCTTAAACGTTAAGAGAAATATCACTGATGTGATTATAGCTTTTCAGAAGCATTGTAAAACTCTTATTTGATTACATTAATTTGTAAGTAACTAGAGTGATCAAGTGTTGATCAGGATACTCTAGGAAGTCTTAGCTTGTGTCTAAGCAGTTGTAATTAGAGTGATCACGTGGTGGTCAGAATACTCTAAGAAAGTCTTAGCTTGTGTCTAAGCATTTGTTCCTAGAGTGATCAGGTTGTGATCAGGATACTCTAGAAGACTTAGTCGTGGGCTAAGTGGAAAACCATTGTAATCTGTTGCGATTAGTGGATTAAATCCTCAGGTGAGGTAAATCACTCCGTGGGGGTGGACTAGAGTAGTTTAGTTAACAACGAACCAGGATAAAAATAACTGTGCAAATTGTTTTTATCGTTCTAGTTTTTAAGACTACACTTATTCAAACCCCCCCTTTCTAAGTGTTTTTCTATCCTTCAAAGGTTTCTTCTTTCTCTTTGAAACACATTGCAGGTTGGAATCATGGAAGAAGATGAAACTTAAGAATGGATTCCTTCGAAGAAGAGAAACTTAAGAATGGATTCCTTAAATCATCTTCTTCCTCTGTTCATTGCCTTGACTTATTGCTTTATAACTTTTTATTGTTGTTGTCGGGATATTTTTGCCATTATAAATATATACCGGTGCTTTTGTTTCTTTTTTTCTTTTCTACACAAGTAGTAAACAAGTCTGGTGCCCTGTAATTGACTTATAATGTACTTCAATTCCAAGACATGCATGAATATTGTATATGGTATTAAATGATTTTTCTATTTCAATTAACTTTTTCTTTTCAAACCGGTTTATGTTATGTATTTTTTATGTTTAATTTTTCCATTTCTTAATATAATAATGTTTGTTTCAAAAGTTTGTATTGATTAATTTGTTTTAATTTTCAATTTTTCTGAACCAGTTTAAATTAAGGTTTTTCTATGCAGGAAAAAAATGAAGTTTGATGAAACATAGAAGAATATGATTAATTTAGAGGTTCTATGGATACACCCCACTATTTTTAAGCTCATTGCACAAAACAATGGCGGATTTAGGCTACTAAAAAGAAAACTTTACGTTTTATAATATGTCTATTTATTAATTATTGTGAAATCATGATTATATTTTTTTAAGGAAAATGTATAGTCTTTTCCTCAATTCTGAATTTATTTCAATTAAATCACATAATTATTACCGTTTTTGATGTTTTGAATAAATTTATTTTATATGAATTTTTTATATAATTATTAATGGGAAGTATATCAAATCAAGATAATAGATTTATTTTTTCAAAATTATCATTTATATGTTTATTAAATAGCAATATTTTTTTGTCATAATTTTACTGTCACATTTTTTAATATTATTTATTGAATAATTTTTTAATAAATTTACTTTAAACATTATAACTATACCAAATCACAATTTATTAATTTTTTACAAGTGAAAAATTACTATAATAAATGTAAAACTATATTAATTAATAATAAATGTTCTATTTGTTTGTGACAAATTGATTTTAAAAAGGAAAAATCAAATTAATCATTAATAAATCTCTATTTTTAAAATGATTTATTAATAAAATAATTTTAAAATCTATCTATATTGATTCTTGGTGTTAGAATTAAGCAATTAAATTATATGTAATAATATACAATCAAAATTAGGAGTGCTTTAAATAAGGGAGTGAGTCCATTTTTTTTGAAACAATAATCTTTATTCTAAATCAATTTTGGGATGGATTATCAAGGACCTAAATGTAATTATATTTTCTAATCATTACATATATTTTAAATTTCTCTTTCCACTTCTCAACGTTTTGAAACCTACAATTTAAATATAACTATTAAAAAATAATTACTACTTCCAACGTGCAATGATTCTCAATTTACATGGGGAAGAATAACTACAACCTAAAGCCCTCTAAAAGATTCTCTGCAAAAAATTTCATTTTATCATCCTAACTAGTAAAGGACCCGTGCGTCCGCACGGGTCACGCAAAATCGATATAAATAATAAATAAATATATAATAATGGTTAATAAATATATATGAATGATACGCAAATTAAAAAGAAAAAAACATTTGAAATTATAATTGTCATATAAATATTAATTTAATCTAGTTAAAAAAATATATACTTTAGTGGAAAAAATAAATGAAATAATTAAGCATTCATATACCCGTGCGTTTGCACGCATCATACAATATCATTATAAATCTACCATGCATTCGCACGGGTCACACAAAGTCAATATAAATAATAAATAAATATATAATGATGATTAATAAATATAAATATATATATATAAGGAGGGTTATATTGACTCCAAGAGTAAGTGTACAACACTTACTCCAAATCATAACCATTGATTATCATTAATCCAACGGTTTTAATTAAAATTTTATATAGAAAAATATTTCCAAACATAACTAGATTAAATGAACAATTAAAACCGTTAGATTAATGAAAATCAATGGTTATGATTTGGAGTAAGTGTTGAACACTTACTCTTGGAGTCAATATAACCCTCCTATATATATATATATATATATATATATATATATATATATATATATATATATATAAGATACGCAAATTAAAAAGAAAAAATATTTGAAATTATAATTGTCATGTAAATATTAATTTAATCTAGTTAGAAATATATACTTTAGTAGAAAAATAAATGAAATAATTAAGTAGTCATTTACCCGCGTTCGCACGCATCATACAATATCGTTATAAATCTACCATGAGTAGTCATCTATCCCTGCGTTCGCACGGATTGCACAATATTATAAATACTAAATAAATATAATATATGTGATTATACTTATTTGATTTGCTAACAGGTACCAAACTTTTTTGTCCAGATTTTGTTTATTGTCACTCATACCCATATCTTATTATAAGCATTTGAAATCTTTTTCACTTATTTTAAATAAAAATTTCAATATATTTAATAGATATATTTTTTCAAAAATATAGTTATAGATTAATATATACATATAAAAAATAAAGGAAATAATTAAGTAGTTATCTATCAGTACTAAATAAATATAATATAGTGATGGTTAAAAATATAAATAAAATATATACAGATTAAGTAGCTTTGACTCGTCGAAAAAAATATATTTTAGTAGAAAAAAGAAAATAATTAAGAAATCATTTACCCGTGCATTCGCACGGTTCGTACAATGTCGTTATAAATAGTAAATCATTATAATATAGTGATGGTTAAAAATGTATATAAAATGCAAAAAGAATACCAAATTTTTATTTTTATAAGAAATTATGTATTCATCCATCATAATTGTTTCATGTTAAATGTAATTTTATAAGTAGTTTCGGTCCGTCAAAAAATATATGTTTTTCATAAGAAATTTATGTATTTATCAATCATAATTGTATGATGATTTTTTATAAAAAAAAACAAATATCAGTAGCAATCATAATCTCGTAGTGACTATATATAATAATTATATATAATGGAAAAAAATAAAGATTATAAGTTTTAAAAAATTTCATAAAAGAATGTATTAATTTTGTAACTTCTATAAAAATATTATCATTAATTTATTGTGATTGTTATTTTAGTTCCTTCCCATATTCCATATTCAATTTAACTTAGGTTTTAAAGTTCGTCCCACCAAAATCCACCGCCCGTCAAAACATGTCTCGCCTATTCGTTCAGTTCGTTTTGACTTAAAGTTTGTCCCGCGCCAACTCGTCATCTTGAATGTGTATTTTAACAAAAAATATTATATACGAAACATATTTCATATACGATTTTATGAGCTATTAACAAACCATCATAATAATTTCATTTAATTTTAATAATAATCTAAAGCGATATGAATGTTTATTTTACAAAAGAAAATATTAAGATTGTTTCAAATATATTTCATACATGAATCTATGTACTATTAAAAAACTATCCTAATAAATCAAATTATCTTTTGATTGCCTATAACATGATTTGAAACTCTATTGTACTCCACATATAAATTAGTAAAGAATTTTGAAATCAATACATCACATCAATATTTCTTAAGTTTATAGCTTATATGATAAACAATTAACATTATAGCTTATTTATAGGTATAAGTGTTATTCACAATAAGCACTTATGAGATAAAACTCTAAATACATTTTTAATCTAAACATGGCCTGAAATTATTTCCAATGCTAAGTATATTCGATTATGTCTAATGTCAATCCTAAGTATTCAATTGAGATTGATTGGCGTTTAACTTGCAGAAAAATATTTAATTATGAAAAGAAAGAAGAAAAAGGAATACTCACTTCTATATACCTTCAAAATTCAAAACATTTTCCGCATGAAGCATCTTCATCTTCAGGAGTTTTCTCCAGAGTGCTTTTACAGTTAAAGTTGGAAAAGATCATAAAAATCAATAACTAAAAATACATTAAAAAAACAAAGCAAAGTTAGACTAAACCATTGAATAAAAATGTCAAAAAAACTGAAGGGAAAGCAAAGTTGTAAGGCTTGAAAGTTTAAATAAATAAGTGTGACTAAAAACAGAACATAATTTTAGGAGTTTCATTGTTACCAAAGAATCGGAGATGACGTGGAAATAGTAAATAGCTCTAGCACCCATCAAATAATTTATCTTCAGATGAGTTATCAAATGTATCTGACCTTCTACTCAGCAATATTGTACTGCTACAATCTTTGAGTAACCTTAATGAAAAAAGGAAACATAAATCGCTATCAGTAACTAAACTAAGTGTGTGATTCATTCTCTGGATGCGAAAAAAGACTTGAATACAAATAACATACATATATTTATATAAACTATATATAAACTAATGGAAAAGAATCCAAACAGGGCCATAACATACAAAATAGAGATAAAATTAGGGTTTTCCAAATGATAAGATAAAAGGGAAATATATTGTATGAATCTGCAGATTCAGTGTTTCATGCTTTAGAACTCAATTTTGCAGTGTTTTGATGTTTGTTCATGAGAATAAATCTGCAGATTCAGTGTTCCATGCTTTAGAACTTAATTTTGTAGATTTAGTGTTTTTCTTCAATAGGGCGAGCCATAGATCATTTTTGAATTTGAAGATGATGAAAATAAAAAACGTTTAGAAAAAACTTGTGATCGACATTGAACCTGTTTTGATCTGCAAACATAGCGAAAATGTTATAAAAAGCATGTTAGTAGTTGAAACTAAACATGATTAGAAGATCTATGTTTCAACAAATTTGGACTTCCCTAAATAACAGAAGTAAAAATTGAAATTGTAACAACATTCAAAACTCCCAATTAGACAAATATAATGAGAAACACATTGAGATACTGTAATATGGGAAAAAGGACAATACAGAGAAAATGAATAGGAATGGGAAACGAAGAAGAAGTTGATCTAATCAGATATGAAAAATAATAGGGTTTAGGGTGGTTGATGTTGGATGAGGGTTTGCATTATGCAGTTATTATAGGATTGAAGAGGCAAACGAAATTGAATGAGGGGAATGGGAAAGGGTTTGCAAATTTGAAACTATGCAGACTTCACTTGGCTCTATGTCTGCATGACCCAATGAAAATGCATCGATAAATTGCTCAAAAACTCCCAAAGCTTCCTTTCTCATCCCAAAACAACGCAATGAAAAAATAAATTTATGCAAAATCAAAAACCAATCATCACGGTTACATTCTCCATTTTTTTATGAAATTAAACCCAGAAATTTAAAGCTTGAATCAGTAATAAAAAAAATGAAAAGGGGAAAAACAGAAACCTTCATCGGCGACTTTAAACGGCGACAATGTTGGTGCTGCGTATCTGAGCGGCGGAAGGGATGTGCGGCACGGTTGTAGACGGCGGCAGTTGATGTAGACTGAGCAACTTTTGAAAAATAAAATACCAAGAATTCATTATTATGAAAAATCAATAAAAAAAAGCAGATTATTGATAAAAAAAAGCTAGAGATGAAAACATAATGAGGTAAAGGAAGATGAAAAGAAACCTTCTGTTTGATATAAAAGAGAGAGTTAGATATATTTGATTAAGAGAATGAATTTAAAGATGGAGGAAAGGAATTGGAAGAGAAAGCATGCCGTGGAAAATTGATATGAAGCATGCTTGGAATACTTTTACGGTAACAGAGGTGAGTGGTGTAAATGACGGTTGATAAACCAATCGTTAGTTGGTCCAGTGGTGATTGGCGCTGGACTTGGTAGGGAGAACCGCGGTTCGATCCCCGCAACTGCGATCGGGAGGGGGATGGAACCACTTGATGCCAGAACTCGCCCCCGAACCGGACTAAACCGGTGGTATAAAGCCAAAAAAAATAAATGACGGTTGATAAAAAGAATATATAGTAAATTCAAAAGCGTGAAAGAGAAAGATTGTATGGAGAAAGTGCATATTTTTCATATTCCAATAAAAAAGATTTGAATTGAGTGGCATATAACGTAGTGCATATTTTTCATATTCCAATAAAAAAGATAGGTGTGTAAATACTCTCAGGGGTATGTAAAACCATCTTAAATTGATTGTGATTAGGGTAATCAAGGAATTTTGGTGGTAATCGAGTTTTATATTAAAGTAGATTAATTAAAGTAAATTATTACTTACATTAATTAAATATTATAATTAATTTCTATACCAAAAACAATCAAATAACATGTAATAACATTGGAACAATACATATACCTTACTCCTTATTGAATCTGATAGTAATAAATACTTATTTCAACGTTATGATTCATTACCATTATTATAATTAAACAGAAAATTTGTATTGGAAACACAAACCTTTGTACTTCCTATTCATTTCCTTCCGTCCTTCCATTTTTTTAAAACATTAAATTTGTTTCGACCTAAACCCTAAAAAACCAAATACAAAATAACTATTTTTTTATAAAAACTAGTTTGTGACCCGCGCGATGCGCGGCTGCTTTGCATTTGCATATTTATATAACTTTTTAAAGCATTTTATAGTGAAGGTAATTTTACCTAACTTTTTAAATTGAATAGATAAGAATTCTTATATATATATATATATATATATATATATATATATATATATATATATATATATATATATATATATATATATATATATATATATATATGGTACCGTTATTTATATACAAAACATGCAATAAATTGAATTAGGTATTATGCACCATTGTCGGTGTTGAATTGAATTATATATTATCCATAGTTGATAATAATTTAGCAAATTTTTTCAAATATTGTAATGTCAGTGTGTTTTTATTTTAAAGATTTATTTAAAAAATAATAAATTGTTTTGAAATTTTTATCAATTATAAGAGTAATATAAGTATATTTTTGTTGTTATAAAACTATAAAAAAATCATGTAAATATCTTTTCTCATTCATAGTTAAAATAACTATTTTTATATTTTATTTTAATTGGACTACAAAAATATTAAAAAGTAATATTAAATTTATAATTAAAGTTAATGAGTTATTATAATCATTAAATAGAATATGAAAGGGATAATTATAAGAAATCTCATAATAATATATGGAATGTGTTTTATAATAAGTATGATTATATTTAATATTTGTTTAGAGAATTTATAAAAAAATTATTGGATAATATATACAATTTAATTTTTAGGTCCTTATTATTTTTAGGGTGACAAATATCATCTGTACATTAAAAATAATTAAATTTATAAATTAAAATATTAAAATATATGTTAAAATGGATGAATTAAACACAAATGAAAAGAAATTTCCATAATATGGTGTATTATGGACATATAACTCTAAAACATGTATGTCTTTTCACCTGCACAAAGATAAAATTTAGAATAATTATGTGATATATTAAATAATATAAATTAAAATATATATAATATAAAGATAATAAAAAAATTATTATTGAAAGTATTGGTAGTGACATATTTATTAGATAAAATAAAGGGTTAATAGTAGTTCAACCCCCTATAATGTTAGCGAATTTTGCTTTTCCCCCCTCCCTACCTTTTGGCAACGGTTTTTTGCAAAATAACCGTTGCCAAAACCTGCCTTTGGCAACGGTAGGGGGGTAAACCGAAACACGCTCATATTACAGGGGGGTAAATTACTATTAACCCTAAAATAAATTGAGAGAAAAAACGAATTTGAGAAATATATGCGAATAGGAGAAAATAGAGCAACTCATAAAATGATGGGTTATAAAATGTAAAGATAATTAGCTATTTAAAAATGACCAACGTAATAGACTTTTTTTACCTTTGATAGATAAAGTTTTCCTATAATACAAAGGACTTCAATTCCATTTTGTACTTAATAGTCATTACTCCAATAAGAATAAGAGGAGATAGTAGAAAAACATGAAAACATGAACAAATTATTTATTGAATTAAAGAATAAAAAATTACACCATTTGATTTTTAATTAAAAGAATAAATTTGTTAATAGAAAATGAGAATACATATTTAATTAATAAAAATGAGAGATTTGATTAGATTAATAATAAAAATTACTAATACAAAAACTATATTAAGAAAAAATAGGTTTTTATTTATGTATATATTAGAATTAATTAATAAAGTTTTGTGAGAATTACGCATAAGTTAAATTTGAAATATATAAGAGAGATTTTTTTAATTATATTTTAGAAGTGATAAATATAAATGTAAATTGTAGTTATATTTTTATTTCTTCTCTATTATAAAATATATATATATATATATATATATATATATATATATATATATTATTTATTATTTATGTTATTATTATTATTATTATTATTATTATATTTATTATTATTATTATTTATTTTAATTGTAGGGACAAAATAGTAAATAGGAGTATTAGGGTTTTACCAAGAGTTGCTATCATGATGACACGTGGCTAGGGTTGCCATCATGACAACCTTGGATTTATATATAAGATAGTTAATTAATGAAATTTAATTTATTTTATGTTTTAAAATTTGTTTCGACTTAAAAGTGAAAACTCTTTAATGAAAATTAATTTATAATATTTAATTTGTTTTCTTTTATTTACAATTATTAATCAAATTTTACAATTATTAATCAAATTTTAATATGATGGAAAATCATATACAATAAATACAAAATGGCTTTTTTACAACTTTAAAAAATATAATATACTTGATGGAAATCATATAAAATATTATGACATGATATCATAAATAAGAAAATTGACTTAACTCATCTAATAGAAATATAAATTAATTTATTTTTATTTCAAATCTAATAAATAATAAGAAATATTTTTTATTTTTAAATTAGATTATATTAAAAGAATTATGGTAATGTTAATTTAAATATTTTAAAAAAAATCTATATTTACAAACAATTTATATAAAATAATTATTGAATAATTATATATGCAATAATTGAAGAAACTGATTGATATATATATATATATATATATATATATATATATATATATATATATATATATATATATATATATATATATATATATATATATATATATATATATATATATATATATATATATATATATATATATATATATATATATATATATATATTAGGGATTGTATAATTAATATCATTATTAATTATCAGTTTTTTTATTTCTTTTGAATATATGATTAATTTTTTAATGTAATATTGAGATTTGCCTCTTTATTTTCGGTCTTAAATAGTCTTTCCATTTAACTTGATGATATTCATAACTATTGGACTATAGCCTTTTTATTTAACAATCGTGAACTACATAGCTATATATTCATCGACTACCATTTTATCTCTCTTTCTAACTTGAAAATAAATGTTTAGATTGGAATATTGTCGTTTCAATGTTCAAATAAATAGGGGTAGATTTTATGCATTTAATAATTAAAAAAATACAACTTTCAAATTGATTATACAATCAATGACCATTATTATAAAGTTAAACAATATAAATTTAACCAATCGTTAGTTGGTCCAGTGGTGATTGGCGCTGGATTTGGTAGGGAGAACCACGGTTCGATCCCCCGCAACTGCGATCGGGAGGGGGATGGAACCACTTGAACTCGCCCCCGAACCGGACTAAACCGGTGCTATAAAGCAAAAAAAAAAAAAGGAGTATATTTTTTATAGGAATAAACGGGTTTATATATTTTTTATAGGAATAAATTACATTTAAAACGTGTCAATAATTCGTTAAAGGCTAAAATATGACTGATCTTTTACTTTTCTTTTACTTAGCTTTTTTAATGACAAAATGTTAACATTTATACTAAAAAATATATAAATATTTATTTTTATAAAAAAAAAAAGAGACAATTATGATTAGGAAATATACAAATTTCTTATAAAAATTTAATTTTTTTTTTTATATTCTATATACATTTTTTAAACATCACTATATTATATTTATTTACTATTTATAATAATATTGTATGACCCTTGAAAACTTACGGGTAGATGACTACTTATTAAATACTATTCATTGCATAAATTTCATTCGATGCATTATATATATTTTTATATCCAATTTTATTATTACTTTTTAGTTTATTGTAAGATTTATTTAAAATCATCTATATACCTTTCATTGTTTTAATTGTTTTTCATATTCTTTGTTTTACCAAAATATTTTTATCTATTAATATTACTTTTCACGGGAATAAGTTACAAATATTTTTGTAAACAGAAAATAATTTACTGTTATTATAATTATTTTTATAAATGGTAATAAGTTATAAGTATTTTTATAAACAAAAAAGTCAATTGTTGATACAATTATTTGTATAAAACGGATATAAATTACAAATAGTTATATAAACGAGAAAAAGTTGAAAGTCAACGGTTGATATAATTATTTTTTATAAACGGGAAAAGTCTACCGTTGATACAATTATTTTTATAAACGGGAGTAAGTTACAAATATTTTTATAAACCGGAAAAAATCAACGGCTGATACAATTGTTTTTATAAACGAGACTAAGTTGCAAATACTTTTATAAACAAGAAAAAGTCAATTGTTGATACAATTATTTTTATAATTGAAAAATAAGTTACAAATATTTTTATAAATGGACACACGGGTTGTAAAACCTTGCTCCCATCGTGCAAAACCATGAGTGCGGGGCGTGATGGACACGCGGGCATTGTACTTTTTATGAATGAGAAAAAGTCAATTTTTGATAGACATGTCTCTGTGTGAAATTTATTATACCATATACTCATAAATATTCTTCAACATATTTTCTATGTATGAGGGCATATCATATGAGAATGACATATTTATATGAGAATGTGAGAATGAATCTGAACCATTGGATTTTAAAATAAATGGCGGAGATTATGAGTGAATCTTTTTTTTCTCTCTCCAGTATCTTGAAATAAATGAAGTAGGAGAGAGAAAAAAAAGATTCACTCATAATCTCCACCATTTATTTTAAAATCCAATGGTTCGGATTTCATTCTCATATTCTCATATAAATATGTCATTCTCATATGATATGCCCTCCAACAACTACAACCTAATAAATTAAATTAATATTTATATGACAATCATCATTTAAGATATTTTTTTCTTAACTTACATATTTTTATACATATTTTTTAATTATAATTATATAATATTCGCACGGATCTTTTACTAGTAAATTAATAAAAATGATTAATAACACAAGAAATTTTAACTTCAATACTATACTAAGAAAACTAATGTCTCATTTAATTACATTTTAATCTTAAGTTAATCCATGGATTAACCAATTTTTAAGGGTATAACAGTCATTAAGGGTTTTAAATAATTAAAATAAAAATTAATCAAAATCATAATTACAAGGTTTGAAATATATTAATTTAGTGAGGTCAATTTACAACTTCCAATCACGTGATAATGTTTTTTCAGAAAAACTTATAATTCCAAGGCAACATGATAACCGTAAATCATACCAATGCAAACCCTTTCCAATTCCTTCATTTAATTTTAGCTGCTTTAGGGTTTCTTATTAAAACCCACAACATAATCCTCTACCACATATACCATCTGTAACCCTAATCTTTAATCTCCCCTCTCAAATCAACCATTCTCAAATCAAAATCCAGTAAGTTTGTATCATGTTTGATATCCATTTAATATTTCTGTGATTTATGTTTGATTTCGATTTAATATTCGAATTTAGCAGAAGAATGAGTCGAAGGATTGACTCTATCAAGGACATTGACCGATTAAAAGGAAACTTGGAGATTGGTGGTTTGAATCGCTGATGCATGGAGTGTTGTTAACAATTTTTTCGACCCTCACGTAATTTTTCACTTTTGCACCGGATCTGCAGTGAGAGCCAAATCACCATATGAGTACTTGCCAGAAACACAAAGTACAAATCCAGTCACACTCATCATGCTACAAAATCGCGCTTAGCCGCTGGAAATGTCGAATCAACTCTGAAACTGTGCGGTATCCCTTTCTTTCCTTTGAATGTCATCCATTTTAATTTGCGGCGTATTTTCCCTTTTTTAGAGAGGAAAATTTTTGTTGTTGTGTCTGGGATATTAAGGCTATTAATGTTGATGTTGATGAGAAAGAAGTGTTGAATTTTATTTTGATTTTCATAAAAAAAAATGTATTGTTTTTAGAAGAAGAGTATGGTGATGGTGGATATAGATCTTCTCCAATTTATTGTCTTCTGCTCCATAACAGCACTAAGTATGACCTTTGAATTATTTTTGGTTTTTTCTTTCTTCTCATTCATTAATATTTTCTTATTTCTTAACCATTGAATATGGAGTAGCAGGGGAAGCTGCAGACAAACGCAGCAGAAGATCCAAACACTTGGTGATGTGTTTGCTGAAAGAGATAAACATTTCAAAGAGAGAGAACAAAGTTTATGATTAAAAAATTTTACGTTTTAGGTTTTGTGTTTTAGGTCTTTTGTTTTAGGTTTTGTTTGTTCCCACGATTGAAAAGTCAACCAAATGTTAAAAGATCTATTCTTCTTTTTTCTATGCGTGTTGGATTAGTCGTCTATTTGGGATATAGATCTACGAAATTAATTTTTTATGAAAAAGTTATGGTGAGTTAACTATTTTCTAAAATATTATGTATTTTTTTATCTGTAATAAATCTAAGAGTAATGCTATTCATACACCACTTTCTACACCAAATACTTACACCCAACACTATTCATCGTATTTATACGGTGAATAGTGTTTTTTAAATAAAAATATATATTTTATGAACAGTAAAATATTATTATAATAATAAATAATTTTTTATTTTTTTAAATTTGTGTCATTAACCAACTTTATAACTTCATTAACCAACCATTTACATTGCATTAACCAAATTTGGTGACTACTGTAAAGTGCTGTTCATGGGGTGTGAGAATAACATTATTCAAATTTAGTTAATGCAGTGTAAAAATTTGGTTAATACAATAATGAAGTTGGTTAATGCAACATCCAGGTATTAAAAATAATTTTTAGCAGTCACCAAACTTGGTTAATACAGTGTAAAAACTTGGTTAATACAGTAATGAAGTTGGTTAATGCAAAATCCAGGTATTAAAAATAATTTTTAGCAGTCATCAAACTTGGTTAATACAGTGTAAAAATTTGGTTAATGCAATATTGAACTTGGTTAATGCACGTTTGTACATGAACAGTGTCGTCCGTAATTTTAAAAATAAAAAATATTTTTTATAAATATTATTATTTTATTTTAAAAACACTGTTCACCGTATAAATACGGTGAACAGTGTTTGGTGTAAGTATTGGGTGTAGGAATTGGGTGTAAGAGTAGCATTACTCTAAATCTAATTTAAATCGCTCAATGACATTGGGTGTGTTCTTTCTTCTTTTAGTTTTACTAATTATATATAATCCCTTAATTGATGTACTCAGACTGTAATCAGGAATGCAGAGAAGCTATAGCTTCTCTAATTGTTGTTGCTGCAAGATTTTCTTATCTGCCTGAGTTATGCAACCTTTGACAAATATTTCAAGAGGGATATGAAAATGTTACCTCTAATAGGTTCAACTTATAGGTTCAATGGGTCAAATAAAAAACTGTCTCTATTTTCATATTTTTATTGCATCTAATAGATTCAATGGGTCAATCACCAACTAATAGGTTCAACTTATAGGTTCAATGGGTCAATCTCTATATAAGTTGATTAATTTAACTTTTTTTGACATTATTTGATTAATTTAATTTAATCATTAGTTAGTAGCACTAATGCAATTTTCAATTTTTATTGTAATATTCTTTTGATTGTTTTATTGTTGTAGACACTTTTTCATGAGAAAAAGGTAAAGATGTTGATTGTGAATTTTATTTGAAGCAACAATTATTTTACTTTGAGATATACCTCAGTCTTTTGCATAGTATATTTTATTTTTAGAATTTAAGAATTTCAACCAGCTTTTCATCAAAATACATGTATTCAATTACAAGAAAATTTATATCATATTAATATGTCAATCAATAATAAATAGTTTTTGGTTTATTAGAAATATTCCTTATAAAATTTTGTATATTAGTATTTTAATAACTTAATACTATATATATATGCAAATTAAAATCTGAAGTTTTAATAATTGTAATTATAATTATAATATTTATTTAAGGAAAGAAAATATATTTATTTTTAACTATGATATTTACTATTATAATAACGTATGATACTCACAACAAATCAGAGCATTTATAATAAAATTATTAATTGATTGCTATAATAAATTAATTCATGCCGTTCTATTTTAATATTATTTATTTATTACAAAATCACTAATTTATTTAATAAAATATTTTTTTATATTTTATTTTATCGCAATCCTTGATTAAACTGAATCTGTTAGACAAAAGAATAGATTGATCTTATATTATTGGGTAGGTATTAGTTGTAAAATTAAAGGACCCAATAGAGGTAATCGTCTTTTTTATTGAGTTTAGGTGATAATCATTTATTTTATAGGTAACTGTAGGTAATTATTAGTTGTATCAACAAGGCTAAATTCATTTTATAGAAAATTTTAAGAAAATGTCATTGGGAATATGTAGTTTTAGGTGATAATAATTAATCGTCTTTTTTAATATCGGCAATTATTACTGTTTTTTAAGAAATTATTCATCTACTATTATAATAACTACTATCATAATAAAAAAAATTAATGTCTACCAAAATTAATTTCATTTCCAAGCTTAAACTAATATTTTAATCTGATTTGCATGCCTTCAATTATCTTTTTCATCGTTAACTCATATTAACATGCCTTATATTTTTAATATTTGACAATATTAAAAACCGCCAGTTTTTCCGGTTCACACCGGTTCAATGGCATATCTGATCCAGGAATCGAACCAGACCGGTTACCTGGCCGGTTCCCGGTTCAACCGGTCCGACCGGCCGGTCTGATCCGATTTTTAAAACACAGTTTTTATCAACAAATTAATAATAATACTATATAATAATAATAAGTACTAATAATGTGATAATAGTGTTTTTCAATTCTCTCAACCCCTAATTCATACCTCTGTTTATTATTTTGCAATATTATCATTATCAACAACTAATAAATATAAATGTAGTATATTGGTTACTAAAAGGTTGATACTTAAGGAATTGTGCGTATTATTACTTGCCTATTAATTATATAGGTCATTAATAACTTCCTTTCAACCCTATTCTGATTCCAACGTATGTACTCAAATGTAGAGAACAAGTCTCAAAACGAAAACAGACCTTTGGAATTCCTATATTTACACTTATTAATATATAAACTAGCCCGGGGTTAGTTCTGACATCATGTGGTTCCACCCTTTTCGGAGTTGCGGAGGATTGAACCGTGGTTCTCCACTAGACCAACTAACGATTGGTTAAATATATTGACTTTTAATAATTATAATTATACAGAAAATTATAGGGATGCCCAACGGGCCAACCTTTTTTTCTAACGGGCCGACAAAATATTTACTTAAATTGAACAGATATTATAGATCATATGTTTTAATGGGGCGACAGAATATAGGTTTTTTAATCCATGCCCGATGGGCCGAACCTTTTTTCCTAACGGGCCGACAAAATATTTACTTAAATTGAACAGATATTATAGATCATATGTTCTAAGGGCGACAGAATATAGGTTTTTTAATCCATATATTAACTTTTTTAAGTTTTTTAAAACATTTATCTCAATTTGTTTATAATTAAAAATCAAAATTTATTTAGTCATCTATTTTTTTAGTAAAATATTTATTTTTGACTGAACGAGACTATTTAATTTATATATCTTTTATATACTTTTATTAATTATTATTATATTATATTTATTTATTATTTATAATTAGATTTGCGCGACCCGTGCGAAGTTCGCACGGGTCTCTTGCTAGTTTAATTGATAATGCATTGTTATCTTGTATCTCTATAGTTGATGATAGGAAATTTTAACTTTAGTGCTATGTTATGTTATCTTCTATCTCTATAGTTGAAATGGCCGCTGCTACTATTGCTTCTCTCCGGTTTCTTCCCCCAAACCCCACTGCCAGAAAAACACTCAACTTCTTCTCTAAACCAAATGTCGTCTCATTGCGCTCATTCTCTTCTTCTTCAATATTTTCTCTATCTCACAAATTCAATCTTCCTCTACCTCCCTGCAAATGCTCCTTCACTGCCCCCGTTTCCACCAATACCTATGAGGTACTTACTTATATCCTCCTTCCTTCAAGTTTAATTCAATTCTATTTCACAAACTCCAAAACATATCAAAAATCAATTTTAAGTCCTCAGAATCAGTTATTCATATGGTTGTTAGTTTTTAGGATTTTAACCTAGAAACCAAATGCCCCCTTGTAACATAGACTTTTTCTTTCTTATTATAATTTCAAGTTTCATTTATAACTGATGGTAACTAACAAGGTGTAGTAACTAAATGCAGTTTTCTGATGGTGCTTCTGAGATGGAGTTAAGGTTACAATTAGGAGGCATGGATATAACAAGCACAAAAGACATATCGGTTGATGCAGACGATACATCGTTAGTTATCAGAGTATTGCGCTCAGGATCGCCTATTACATTGTTACAAACTAATCCTCTTTTTGACAGGATTAAACCCTCTGAAACAATATGGTTTGTGCTAATTAAACTACACTAAGAATGGATTGTTGCTGTACTTTGTTTTTTTTTTTTCCTTTTTGGTTGATTGGTTTTGATTTGGGCAGGTATATTGATGATGATCAGCTTGTTGTGAATTTCAAGAAACATGACCCGGAGTTGAAATGGCCTGACATTATGGAATCATGGGAATCACTTTCTGCTGGATCATCGCAGCTTTTGAAAGGAACTTCAATTTATCTTGTTGGTGATTCAACTGAAATCAACCAGAAAGTGGCTGAAGAGCTTGCTACTGGTCTTGGGTACGTTTAAGTTAGCGTGTGATTGTGATTATCAATATTCAAATGCTTGTAACTAGGGGAGAAATACTCATGCATATGATTGATGTGTAACTTTCACTAATGGCTCACAAATCTCTAGTGTTTGATAATGATATTCTTCTCTTCTCAGATATACACCACTTAGTACACAAGAGTTGCTGGAGTCTTATACCAATCAAACCGTGGATTCATGTAAGTGCCAATGTCATTGCTAGTTTGATATGCCTTGCTCTTTCTTCATGTTCTACGACATCGCTTGATAGATAGAGACATTGAATTTCTGTATAGTTTGTATTGTCATCAACTTTAGCATATGTAATATTATTATAGAACTGTAGGATGAATAGTGTGAGTGCCCCAGTATTGTCTTAGAAGATATTATGTTTGACTTCAATTTTAGATCCTACCTTAACTCTAGACAAAAAATCTAAAGCAATGCGCCATTTCTGCCTTTTTTTAAGCAAATGCATAATTAGTCTTATGGAAACTGCTGAGTTTTGACACTGCAAGTTTGTTGCCATTCTCTGTGTTACTTCTACTGATAAAGATGTGTTACTTGCAACCTTGGGAAACCTTGGCTCAAGGATCATCTTTAAGCTCTATTTATGAAGATTCCTATTTCCTGATTAATGAGTAAAAACACACAAAAAGCCCTCTCCTCGAAAGATATTTTTGTGATGATGCATCTTGTTTTAATATGAGAGAATATGACTGCAACCAGTGCACACATTTCAGCACAAGAGTCACTTAAATCATGTATCTTGAAGTGTATTAATAAATGTAATCGAATTCTAGGGCTGCTTGCAGAAGGTTCTGACTCGGTAGCCGAAGGTGAAGGCGCTGTACTTGAAAGCATAAGTAGGTAAGTCAATTACTTCATTTCATTTTATGGATACTCTTGTTGCTGGGTATTGATTCATTTTTTCACACTGTCTGCTAGACATGTAAGGACAGTAGTTGCAACATTAGGAGGTAATCAAGGTGCTGCTGGAAGATCTGATAAATGGAGATATCTTTATGCAGGATTTACTGTCTGGTTGTCACAGACGGAAGCATCAGGTAATTTTTGTTGACTTATTCTTGGTTGTTTTTACATGATATGTCTTCAGTTCCAGTCCTACACTTCAACCTTGTTTTGAATCTTCAAAAGAATTGATGAGTCACTTGATCCTTGACTTATGAAATTCTTACCATTATAAAGGCGATGTGTTGGATGGGGGATTTACGAGGGGAAATGAAGGGAAGAGTGTGGAAGCCACGTTTTAATCAACCTTTTGTTTGGAAGTTTTTCAAAATGGAGGGGGGGAAATATGAAGTGAGAACTTACATGTATCTACCAATAATCTTTCCTTATTGATTTTCATGAACATCTTGTTCTACCAATTTGGAGGAAGAAGATTTTTGGAAGATTTTAAACATCCAAACAAGGGGAAAGAAACTTAGTAAGGGTCGGTTTAGATTGACTTATTTGAGCTTACCTACTTGCGCAAATACTGGTGTTTGAGAGATCTTATAGAAACAAACTATGACATGTCCATTGTTTTCAGCTTATTTCCATAAACTCATGAATAGCTCATGAAAATAACTTATGACTTAATGAAAACAGGCTGTCTTTCTTTTACTATTTGTTATAGAAGTAGCATATTACATAAGCACTTGTATGATAAACGCTTAATTATGTTGTTTATCCAAATAGGGTCTAGTTTCCCATTGATACTGTGCCCTCCCTTCCCCTTCGTTTTCTTTTGATTTCTTCTCCATACTTTCGCTCCCAACTACCATATCACTTCAGCCTCTTGTTTCCAGTAAAAATTGATTTTGATTGCCTGAAATATAGATGAAGATTCTGCAAAGGAGGAGACGCACCGAAATGTCAAAGAGGGCATAACCGCATACACGAATGCAGATGTTGTTGTCAAGCTGCAGGGCTGGGATCCTGCCTATGCTAAAAGCGTGGCACAAGGATGCTTGAAGGCCCTAAAACAGTTAATCCTATCGGACAAGAAACTTCCAGGTACTTATTTATTTGTAAATCACATGCTTTCATATAAACAACAATCCATTTGACTATTTGAGTAGTCGTGCTTTTTAACATAAAAAGTCTCCTTAGGCCTTAACACATCCAATCACTAACTCATATTGGGGATGGGAAAAGTAACACCCGAATTTATTAGCCCATGATTGACTTAATATCTTGCTCTGATACTCTGTAGGTAAGAAAGGCTTATACATAAGATTGGGATGTCGAGGTGATTGGCCAAATATCAAACCCCCTGGTTGGGATCCATCAAGTGAAGGCGGCGAAACTCTTGGCATATAATCATAATAAGTGAGTACAAATATGTCGATACAAGTCTGTTAGTTAAGGTACTACTGTTCAAGAATTGTTCTTGTCATCAAAGCCAAAGAAAAAGATACCAAGACTGAAAATGCAAATGCAACACTATCAAGTCTTTTAAGAAGCAATTACTTCATATGTATGTATGCAATATCATTCCCCTCCAAACTGTTATCAAATGAAATATTCATGACTAAATCAATCTTTGAATCAAGATTTCAGTTGCTGCTGATATGTTCTATAATGGGAGCTTGTGAAATTTTGAATCAACATTGTGCACGGTTTGATTATTTGAGTACTTTGATTGCAGTTTTAAGTCAATTCAAGCTATACAAAGCAATGGAGTCGTTAACTAGAAACTCTTATCAATTCGATGTCCAGTTCAATTTATAAAACATTGATTTTTTTAGTCCAGTTAATTGGAGTAACTCGGTTTTTAAAAATGGCTATCCCATTACAAAATATATTCATGATTTTAGCAATCCTATATACAACTTCTCTTGCCTTGCAAAATTGATAGTTTAAGTTTTATATTTCTATATATCACTAACAGATTGCACAGTATCTAACTTCATATTTAAAAATAATAACATTGCTATTTGTTACATAAGTTTTTCGTGAAAAAATATACTAATTGACTTCATCCGGAAGAGAGGGTGGAAATGAGAGGGGAAGAAATGAAGAGGTAGAAAAACTATAGAAACAAATGTCTTTGTTACAGTACATATGAATCTAAGTCCTCTGATAAGCTTTTAGTAATTATCATAACAGCAGCTATATACTTTCTCTCTTGTGATTTCACAATCAGTCCAATTGTTGTTTGGCCGAGTCTGAACTCCATCTTACAATCTCCCTTCAATTGCGGTCCTTAGTCACATTCAAATGAAAGTTCCATTCACAATTGAATCGGTAATCGAACAATCTTCCATTTATTTTTGAGCGCTTCATACTACACAACAACAAAGGAATTTTCACAAATGTATCATCAAGATTGAAACCTTCATTCTGCTGTGCAATCACTTTAAAGTGAAACTAATATGGCTCTGTTTGGTAAGCCATATTTTCGAGCTTATAGCTTATGTCTTATATCTTATAAGCTCATATGATAATTTAGAACCGTTTGGTAATGGTTTTTTCATCACGAGCTTATAGCTTATTTTACTAGCTTATAGTTTATTTTTCAGACGCTATTTCAAATAGCGTTTTAACTTATGTCTTATAGCTTATTATTTTTTCTTCCTTTTTTATCCTTATTATTTTAATTAAAATCCATTTTTAACCCTTATAATTTATTTTAATTTAAAATAAAATAATTATATATTAAATATCTTTTATGTCATTTTACATTTATAAGTTAATTGAACCGCTAATTTTACCAAACACTTCAATGAGCTTATAAGCTATCAGTCTCAACCATCCACTATAAGTTATAAGTCATCAACCATCAGCCATCAGTCATAAGCTATAAGCTATCAGCTAACTTATCAGTCAACCGCTATTTTTACCAAACAGACCCTATAACAAATATCAAATTAACGAAATTTATTATAAAATCATGAAATATGAATGTTGAAAGTACATCTGATGATCAGACAATTCAAAATAAACCCTTATTAAATTTCAGTAGCAAACATAGGCTACGGATCCAGATCAAAATTAGAAATTAGGACGATAAAAGAAATTGACAAAATAAGACATTTCTCCCGGTAACAAACAATATCACAACTTCATGTTGACAATAGTTAATTCTGAAAGGTCTCTACCTCCTTATTTAAAATTAGGGGTGTTTGCGGGCCGGTTTTGTTCGATTTCGAGAGAATTTGATATCCAAACCAATTAAAATTAAATAGATTGGTTTGGATTTGCAAATTTTTGCGATAAATCCTAAACCGAACTGAGTAACAACGGGTTGGTTTGGGTTGGATTGATCGGGTAAATAAAAAAATGCAAAAAAATTGAAAAAACAAATTTATTTACGGAAATTAATTTTTCATAATAATATATAAAAAAAATATAGTATTAATAGTGTTCAATTGTAAATATTAGACTATCAATTTTTCCCTAATAGATTCAAAAAAATCTAACAAGAAAAATATCTAACATAAAGGCTTTTGAATCTATATCTAGTCACTTGAGTTAGTATGATAATAATGTGTTTCATAGCTCTATGCTCAGTTACCACATTACACTAACAAGTTTCTAATAAAAAATTAAAATAACATAACTTGTCTACAACTTATTTGAACACACACGAAAAACATACTGAGAAAATCGAAATAAGATGTATGTTGTGACTGTTGTGACTGTAGAAGAGAAATAACTTCTTTAAATAGCCATATGAGCGCATAGGAGTTAACGATAGTCTTGACCTTGGTCTATGGTCAAACGCGTTTCTTCTGGAATGAGTTATCTTTTAAAGCCAACGCATGCGTAGTCATCAATAAAGCTTTACACCGCCCACTAAAGTGTATAGATATTATCAAGGAAAATTTCCTTGTTTTGGCTCTGTAGATACTATGTCTTTACACATGTCATGACATCCTGTCAGACATTTTCACCTTTTCACCTCTCATGCACACATACCAAGCCTCTTCACAACTTTGCGAAACTAACCAAATAAATGACCTCCCAAACTGACCACTTACTCCCCCTGTCAAAGATAACCTGTGCTTCTTTAAGTAAGAATAACTTGTATTAATGAATGGAAAACATAAGACTCATCTTCATGTTTTCAAGAGCTCACTCTCTGTTCAGCTAACCTGTTGAACACCCTCATTTTTGCACTATTTCTTACTAACCACACACAAAGGAGATTTTCAACTCTACTAAAGTCCACTTGATCACACACTGACAGTCAAACTTATGTCCTTACAGTTACTAATAGCTAGTGAAGTCTTCATCATGAGAGTAATCATGTATTGCCAGAACATACTAATATCACCTAGATCAGAATCTGCCCATTCTAATCCACATTATGTCAAAACTGCCACTTTAGACAATAATGTTACTTCTTCAATCTTCACATGCACAAGTCCTAGACATTCTTCCAGGATACCAACACACAGTGATGTTGTTACATCATGTAGGGCATGAGCTTCACATCATAGACAAAAGATCACACCTTCTAAAACAATGAATTTAGAAACCTGATTTGCATCCACACATTAGATAAGTACCCAGCTCCCGACTAGGTTTTTACCACCAGTCACATGCACATCTTCATCAGATCAGACTCACACTTGGCTGAGGAGACAATACAGCCTCAGAAGATGATGTTCCAACA
Organism: Vicia villosa; assembly: GCF_029867415.1. NCBI lineage: Eukaryota > Viridiplantae > Streptophyta > Magnoliopsida > Fabales > Fabaceae > Vicia > Vicia villosa. Next base: position 111,757,784 of record NC_081181.1, on the reverse strand, counting down.
TCCTTTGGGACATCCACACAGAATCCATCTGCCTTGGCTCTGAGATAATATATTGCTTCTTTAAAAACTTCCATGTCTGTAGCAATATACTTTTTCATCACCTTTCTCCTCCTTAACATTAGTCAATGCACACGAGGAAGAAGGCACAAGACACTCCCCTTCAAACTGAGAATTAACACAATTTACACAACTTCCTCTCCAGAACATAAGAGGTGACTCAACTTATAGACCTACTCACTTGAACCATCCATTTATAGACATAGAGAGCCAGACCTCTATATTGGATGACTCAAAACACAAGACAATCAGTGTTCATGACTCTAAATAAAAGGACAAACTAACTTAGACATATTCAATATCTTTGCAAAAGCAACTGCAAAGAAGGACCTCAAACTTAACAATGCCTGAAAACTACCCTTATTCCCTATGTTTGACACAAGATGCCAAACATAACCTAGACTCTGGACTTACCCATATCCTAAAGAAGGAAATGAAAGACTCAACCAAGACTCAAGAAAAAGAGAAAAATAAAAGGAAAAACAAGACTCTAGAAACCTGAGCAACTTAAATAACATACCTAGACTCTTAGAGATGTTACTTTAATGAGAACTACATCAGGTGAATTTGTGCATTGGTTGGAACAAGCACTAAGTCAGAGCAAGTGATACACACCATCAATACATGTTTTGAGTGAAAATAATAAGAACTATCCCTGCTGGTTTCCAAGGATGAAACATGTCTTGAGTTATGTTCTGACTTCTTGTTAGACATTATTCTTCTGGCTTGAAACGATTAGTCTTTGAAAGACTTTCCATGTGATTAGAAGCAGAATTACACTGTCCTTGTTGATCTTGATACTTTATACTTCCCATGAGGTATACAAATTAAGGACATCTTTGATGTTGGTTCTTGAAGTATTCTTTATTTGGAATTTGCCACAGTTTCCAAATTAGGAATCCTTAGTTTGCTTGCTACACAAGGTTCAGATTGCCACACTCTGTAACTTGTAATAGAAGAAACCTCTTGTGTATAACCATAAATTTGTCTTCAACAGATAAGTCTGAACCTTATCTTTCTAGTGTCTTCAATAGTTTTGATGTTACTTCTTAATGGAAAACATTCTCTTCTATACATCACATACTTCTTCTTCTCTTGATTCATATTTCCACACAGTTATTGTTAATATCCAGCTCCCATCAAGATTTTTAACAGTACCTATATGTTTCTTCTTGCTTGAATCAACTCTTCAAATAATCACCAGACAACATTGCCACACTTCCTAAACTTGTGAAGATAACAGTGAACTTTAATACTGATGCTTAGTTCACACTAGTCCATGAATTCTTCATACAAATATTCATCTCCCGACAGAGTATATGAATCTTGCATTCAGGCTGCACATCTAATAAGTACTAACTCTCCCGTCAAAGTACCTATCAGTTAGTCGGTTAGAATTGACTGCTCACACTAGATCATTCTGACTGATTACCTCTTCACACTTATATACTTTCCTCTTGGCAATAAAATCTTTCAAATAACTGAAGACAAGGAGATGATGTTTTAACATTTGATACGACATCATCCTTTATGGTTCCTGGTTAACATCTCTTAACATCTTATTCATAACATTTGGGGGAACAAAAGAAGCATAGTGACCAGCAACTTTACATCCAGACATATCAAGGATTTAATATATGCCACATCTCAATGAACTTTTCTTCAGACTCTCATTCTAATTTTGAGATGATGGGTGCCATAGTCTGTACCTATAGAGGAGATTCCCTCATTTAGGTTTCTGGAAAGGACTCAATTTTGGCATAACATTGAAATAGTCAAATTCTTCTGAGTAATCTGATTTCCTTGATTCTCATTGACACTACCTTTTCTGGATAATAACTATGGGGCAGTCAACATTCAAGACCATATTTCACTGTGGTTGAGGCACAATATTCAGCTCCAACAACTGTTCTATGGTCATGAAATAAAAATCCACATATCTGGTTCATATGATCAGAGGAAAATACCAGATATAAGCTCATCTTGACACAAGGTACTTGAAGAGTATACCTTTATGAGTTTTCTTTCATGCCTTGAGCTTTACTCCATAACTCCAACAAACTGATATCTGGAGCAGAAGTAATTGTTGATCGTGTCCTAATCAACTGATATACAAATGTCTCCTCTTCCAGATCAGGAGTAGGTTCCAAACATATGTACTCACACTACATTAGTTTAGCACCAGAACATTTGTTCTTCAACTAGTAGCTGCATACCAGTGGTAATAATGTTCTAACATCCCATAGAACATCCGTTCCATCTCCTTGGAACACATTATCCTTGATAATCTTAAAGGTCTTCAAATAGCTTGCAGATGTATATGAGAATCATTGATCAATTGATACTCATCAATTCTATTAATAAATGTCTTTATGAGTGGACTTGAGAAGGACTCAAGTATCTTTGACACTTTTAATATAGTTGAAAAATCTGCCAAATATTCTGTTGATAAAAGTATAACCCTGGACTTCTTCTAGCACTTTGAGGGTTGTATCAGAAGCTATGCAGCGGAACATAGCCATATTTCAACAGACTTTACATAATGCTTACTCCATAATTCAATTGTAAGCATGACATCCAAGGATTGAAAGTAAATCAACCCTTCAATACGCTTGCTTCTTCACCAAGCAATAGACTAGACCTAACCAATATCTTGGCCAGATGGAAACACTTAAGCACAAAAGTTACCTTATCAATATCTTCACTCCCGCATGAAGGTTTTGACAATCTTCTTCCTTGTGCTAAATATAAGTTGAACAATTAAATTCAAATTCTTCACTCCCGCATGAAGTCTTTGAATTTAACTCTCTTTAATTCAGCTTCATTATCTTCTTTCTTCAAGAAGGTACAACGGCTCTGGTCAGGTTGGTCTAGTCTTCCACAAATAGGTCCATACAATATGAACACACCTTGTTCAAACAATCTTCTAGCTTGTACACAACCAGAAAGTATCCCCCATGAATCTCATCCAGAAACAGACAGGATGCCTGCTCTGATACCAATTGAAATTCTGGTATGACAACACCCGGATGTCATCTATGATGTCGTGACATCTGGTCTATTATAAAAGTGTAAAAGTAGGATAGTATGATCTTCAGTTTTAAACACTATCAATATGATAGAAGATCATAAGAATACAGACATTGTTTAAACATACATTACAAAACAGGTTTTGATCTGGATTGATATGCTGAAGGTGTTAGAACAAGATTTGTTCTTATCAATTATCTTAGTTTTGATGATAACAATAATATGAATTTTGCTTAAGATAATATGGTACTCTAATCCAATGCAATTTCCCTTTCAGGAAATATATAAAGAGTATGCATAATTCAGCGCTCAGAAGTTGTGTCTCAAATGGTTCAGCATGCAACATCAGAACATGGTCTGGCAAGACATCAGAAGATGGTCGAAGCAGAATCAGAACATGGGTCTATGGAAGCATCAGAAGAACATGAGATCAGAAGCACTGAAGATCAGAAGATGGTATCACGCTCAGAAGCACTTCAAGATCAGAAGATCAGAAGATGCTATGCACCAAGCTGTTTGACTCTGATGATATTCAAACGTTATATTCACAAACATCAGATCAGAAGGAAGTACACGTGGCAGACTACGCTGACTGACAAAAGGAACGTTAAAAGCTACTAAAGGCTACGTCAGTAGACACAGCGTGAACAAGGCTCGAGGTAGTTGACAAAAGCGTATAACACTAAATGCAATGCTGTACGGAACACGCAAAGCATTAAATGCACTCAACGGTCATCTTCTCAACGCCTATAAATATGAAGTTCTGATGAGAAGCAAGGTTAACGATTCTGCACCAAAACAACTCATATCAAACTTGCTGAAACGCTGTTCAAATCTAAACTCAGAATCTTCATCTTCATCAAAGCTCACTACATTGCTGTTGTAATATTTTAGTGAGATTAAGCTTAAACTGTAAGAGAAATATCACGGTTGTGATTATCGCTTTTAAGAAGCATTTGTAAACTCTTGAATAGATTACATTAAGTTGTAAGGAACTAGAGTGATCGTGTGATCAGTATACTCTAGGAAGTCTTAGCAGTTGGCTGAGCAGAAAGTCTTAGGAGTGAACTAAGCCTAGAGTGATCGTGTTGATCAGTAGACTCTAGAAAAGTCTTAGGAGTGAACTAAGCCTAGAGTGATCGTGTTGATCAGTAGACTCTAGAAAAGTCTTAGGAGTGAACTAAGCAGTTGTTCCTGGAGTGATCAGTGTGTGATCAGAAGACTCTGGAAGACTTAGTTGCGGCTAAGTGGAAAACCATTGTAATCCGTGCGATTAGTGGATTAAATCCTCAGTTGAGGTAAATCATCTCTGCGGGGGTGGACTGGAGTAGCTTCGTTAACAGCGAACCAGGATAAAAATAATTGTGCAATTTATTTTTATCGTCCAAGATTTAAAGTCACACTTATTCAATCCCCCCCTTTCTAAGTGTTTTTCTATCCTTCAATTGGCATCAGAGCGCCGGTTCTAAGGTGCAAGCACTTAACCGTGTTTAGAAAAGATTCAGGAAGAGAAAAACGCTTCATTTAAAAGATGGTTGATGAAAGTGAAAGGACTACACCTACACCTGCATCTACATCTGGCTCTGCTGAGCAATACAACGGTAACAATGGTTATACTAGACCGCCGGTATTTGATGGTGAAAACTTTGAATACTGGAAAGATAAACTGGAAAGTTACTTTCTGGGTCTAGATGGTGATCTATGGGATCTTCTGATGGATGGTTACAAACATCCAGTAAATGCCAGTGGCGCAAAGCTGTCAAGGCAAGAAATGAATGATGATCAAAAGAAGCTTTTCAGGAATCATCATAAATGCAGAACTGTTTTGCTGAATGCTATCTCTCATGCTGAGTATGAGAAGATATCTAACAGGGAAACGGCTTATGATATATATGAGTCCTTGAAAATGACTCATGAAGGAAATGCTCAAGTCAAGGAGACAAAAGCTCTTGCCTTAATCCAGAAGTACGAAGCCTTCAAGATGGAGGATGATGAAGACATTGAAAAGATGTTTTCAAGATTTCAAACTCTTACTGCTGGATTGAGAGTTCTTGACAAAGGATACACCAAGGCTGATCATGTAAAGAAGATCATCAGAAGCTTACCCAGAAGATGGGGTCCGATGGTGACTGCATTCAAGATTGCGAAGAATCTGAATGAAGTTTCTCTGGAAGAGCTTATCAGCGCCTTGAGAAGCCATGAGATTGAGCTGGACGCAAATGAGCCTCAAAAGAAACGTAAGTCTATTGCATTAAAATCCAATATCAAGAAATGCACTAACGCTTTTCAGGCCAAAGAAGAAGATCCTGAAGAATCAGAATCTGAAGAAGAAGATGAACTGTCCATGATTTCCAGAAGGCTAAATCAACTCTGGAAGACCAAGCAAAGGAAGTTCAGAGGCTTCAGAAGTTCAAGGAAATTTGAACGTGGAGAATCTTCTGATGAAAGAAGATTTGACAAGAAGAAGGTCATGTGCTATGAATGCAATGAGCCTGGACACTACAAGAATGAATGTCCAAATCTTCAGAAGGAAAGTCCCAAGAAAAAGTTTCATAAGAAGAAAGGTCTTATGGCAACCTGGGATGAGTCAGAAGATGATTCAGAAGATGAGCAGGCCAACTGTGCGCTGATGGCGACAGAAGATGATGGATCAGAATCTACATCAGAATCAGATTCTGAAGAGGTATTTTCTGAACTCACTAGAGATGAGTTAGTTTCCGGTCTAACTGAACTTCTGGAACTCAAGTCTCAGATTAGTCTCAAATACAAAAAGCTGAAAAAGCAATTTGAATTTGAAACAAAGAAGCTTGAGTTGGAGAATTCTGAATTAAAAGAAAAACTTTTAAAATTATCCAATAATGTTGGATCTCCTTCTGATTCAGAAAAATCCACTCCTAGGCTAAACCATATTCTGAAAGAATATGATTTAAGTTTCAGGAAGTTCTTATCTAGAAGTATTGGCAGAAGTCAGCTAGCTTCTATGATATATGCTGTGTCTGGAAACAAAAGAGTAGGCATTGGTTATGAGGGTGAAACCCCATACAAACTTGAACCTGTTGATGAAATGAAACTCACATACAAGCCATTGTATGATCAGTTCAAGTATGGCCACTCTCATGATATTAGGCACACTTCACATGCACAAAGTTTTCACATTACACACACTAAGAAGCATGTGACACAACCTAGGAAATATCATGAAACTCACATTAAGAATTATCATGCTGTTCCTCCTATTGCTTACAATGTTAAATCCAAGTTCAATCAGAACTTGAGAAAATCTAACAAGAAAGGACCCAAAAAGATGTGGGTACCTAAGGATAAGATTATTCCTATTGCAAATATCCTTGACTGCAAAAAGGACAAGGCACAACATGTCATGGTACCTGGACTCTGGATGCTCGCGACACATGACAGGAAGAAGGTCTATGTTCCAAGACCTGGTGCTTAAGTCTGGAGGAGAAGTCAAGTTCGGAGGAGATCAGAAGGGCAAGATAATTGGCTCTGGAACTATAAAGTCTGGTAACTCTCCTTCCATTTCTAATGTACTTCTTGTAGAAGGATTAACACATAACCTCTTATCTATCAGTCAATTAAGTGACAATGGTTATGATATAATCTTTAATCAAGAGTCTTGCAAGGCTGTAAATCAGAAGGATGGCTCAATCCTATTTACAGGCAAGAGGAAGAACAACATTTATAAGACAGATCTGCAAGATCTTATGAGTCAGAAGGTGACTTGTCTTATGTCTGTTTCTGAAGAGCAGTGGGTCTGGCACAGGAGATTAGGTCATGCTAGTTTGAGAAAGATCTCTCAGATTAACAAACTGAATCTTGTCAGAGGACTCCCTAATCTGAAATTCAAATCAGATGCTCTTTGTGAAGCATGTCAGAAGGGCAAGTTCTCCAAACCTGCATTCAAGTCTAAGAATGTTGTTTCTACCTCAAGGCCATTAGAACTCTTGCACATTGATCTGTTTGGACCAGTCAAAACAGCATCTGTCAGAGGAAAGAAATATGGATTAGTCATCGTAGACGATTATAGTCGCTGGACATGGGTAAAATTCTTGAAACACAAGGATGAGACTCATTCAGTGTTCTTTGATTTCTGCATTCAGATTCAATCTGAAAAAGAGTGTAAAATCATAAAGGTTAGAAGTGATCATGGTGGTGAATTTGAGAACAGATCCTTTGAAGAATTCTTCAAGGAAAATGGTATTGCCCATGATTTCTCTTGTCCTAGAACTCCGCAGCAAAATGGGGTTGTAGAACGAAAGAATAGGACTCTTCAAGAAATGGCCAGAACCATGATCAATGAAACCAATATGGCTAAGCATTTCTGGGCAGAAGCAATAAACACTGCATGCTATATTCAGAATAGAATCTCTATCAGACCTATTCTAAATAAGACTCCCTATGAATTGTGGAAGAATAAAAAGCCCAACATTTCATATTTCCATCCTTTTGGATGTGTATGCTTTATTCTGAACACTAAAGATCATCTTGGTAAGTTTGATTCCAAAGCACAAAAATGTTTTCTTCTTGGATATTCTGAACGCTCAAAAGGCTACAGAGTATACAATACTGAAACATTGGTTGTAGAAGAATCAATCAATATCAGGTTTGATGATAAGCTTGGTTCTGAAAAACCAAAGCAGTTTGATAATTTTGCAGGTTATGACATTGACATATCAGAAGTTGTTGAGCCAAGAAGCAACGCATCAGAAGCAGAGCTTCTCAGAAGCAAAGAATCTGAAGACCAAGTATCAGCTTCTCTGGAGGATCTAAGCATATCTGAAGAACCATCTGTCAGAAGATCATCCAGACTCATCTCTGGTCATTCAGAAGATGTCATTCTTGGAAAGAAGGATGATCCAATCAGAACAAGAGCATTCCTTAAGAACAATGCAGATTGTCAATTAGGTCTTGTATCTTTAATCGAGCCAACTTCTGTTGATCATGCTCTAGAAGATCCAGACTGGATAATTGCTATGCAAGAAGAACTAAATCAGTTCACAAGGAATGATGTTTGGGATCTTGTTCCTAGACCAGATGGATTCAATATAATTGGTACAAAATGGGTCTTCAGAAACAAGCTCAGTGAGAAAGGTGAAGTGGTAAGGAACAAAGCCAGACTGGTGGCTCAGGGTTATAGTCAGCAAGAAGGAATTGATTATACAGAAACCTTTGCACCAGTGGCCAGGTTAGAATCTATTCGTCTATTAATTTCTTTTGCCACTCAACATAACATCACTCTCTATCAGATGGATGTTAAGAGTGCCTTCTTAAATGGTTATATAGATGAAGAAGTTTATGTCCATCAACCTCCTGGTTTTGAAGACTCTATGTCTCCGAATCATGTGTTTAAACTAAAGAAATCATTATACGGATTGAAGCAAGCTCCCAGAGCTTGGTATGAACGCTTAAGTTCTTTCCTTCTAGATAATGATTTCACTAGAGGAAAAGTGGACACTACTCTCTTTTGTAAAACCTTTGAAAAGGATATTTTAATTTGTCAAATATATGTAGATGATATTATTTTTGGAACATCTAATGCTACACTTGGAAAGGAGTTTGCTAAGTCTATGCAGGCTGAGTTTGAAATGAGCATGATGGGAGAACTCAAGTATTTCCTTGGAATACAAATAAATCAAACATCAGAAGGAACATATGTTCACCAAACCAAGTATGTGAAGGAACTTCTGAAGAAGTTTAATCTTCTGGACTGCAAAGAAGCCAAAACTCCTATGCATCCAACATGCATCCTAGGTAAGGATGAGGTAAGTAAAAAGGTAGATCAGAAGTTATACAGAGGTATGATTGGATCTCTTCTATATCTGACTGCTTCTAGACCTGACATTCTGTTTAGTGTTTGTTTGTGTGCTAGATTCCAATCAGATCCTAGAGAATCTCATTTAACTGCTGTTAAGAGAATTCTAAGGTATCTGAAAGGTACTACTAATGTTGGTTTAGTTTACAGAAAATCTAAAGAATACAACTTAGTAGGATTCTGTGATGCTGATTATGCTGGAGACAGAATTGAAAGAAAAAGTACTTCAGGAAGTTGCCAATTTCTTGGAAGTCATTTGATCTCCTGGTACAGCAAGAAGCAAGCAACCATTGCTCTATCAACAACAGAAGCAGAATATGTCGCAGCTGCTGGTTGTAGTACACAGATGCTCTGGATGAAGAGTCAGTTAGAAGATTATCAGATATTTGAGAGTAACATTCCTATATTCTGTGATAATACTTCTGCTATATGTTTATCTAAGAATCCTATTCTTCATTCAAAAGCTAAACATATTGAGATTAAACATCATTTCATAAGGGACTATGTTCAGAAGGGTGTTATTTCTTTAAACTTTGTTGATACAGACCATCAATGGGCTGATATCTTTACAAAACCCCTGGCTGAAGATAGGTTTAAGTTCATTCTGAAGAACATCAGTATGGATTTATGCCCAGAATGAGAAGATGAGAAGTTCTCATGTATGAGTATCTTCTGAAATGAATGTGGAACATTTTTTTTAGTCAGAAGTTCTGATTGAATTCTTTTAGAAATTATGATTCGGTTATTACTAACGTTTCATTGTCTAAGTTGATTCAGAACCTCTTTTAAAGCAAACAGCTGTTACGTTTTTATCTCGGGATGGTAAACCTGTCGTTACTATTCGTGGATAAACGTGCGTGCAGTTGAAGGGACACCGACCATAGGTAACTGTGCTAGTCACCTCATTTGTCTTTATTATCTCTCCTCACGTCACGTAACATTAAATGCTTTTCATTATTCGTTTCATTTTATTTTCCTTTTAAATACTCTTCAAACTCTTCTCTTTCCCTCTCATCTCTCTCTATCTCTTTGTTTTTCTTCATCAAGTTTTTTTTCTCTCTCTCTTCCACATCAAACCCTACCTGTTCATCATGAACTCTTCATCAAGCCCAGGAAATAATGAAAATGATCAAAACAACAAAAGAAAAGCTGTTGAAACATCACCTCCCAAACCCAAAAAGATCAAAATCACCTATGATCCTCTCAAGGTGAATCCTTTCGAAGCAATGTTGTCTGGAAATTATTCTAGACGAGTGTTTCATCCTCCTGGTGAAAGCCCTCCATCATCTCCATCTTCTTCCTCATCTTTCGACCTTCAGGACTCAGCTTCCTCTTCATCTAACCTTTCCTCTCCCTTAATCTCTTCTGAAGAAATCTCTTCATCTCCACCGGCTGGTAAAGATGGTGGAAGATCTGCATCAGAACCAAGTCTCCCTGATCCCGCGCCTGAAAGCCCAAGAAGCAGTCAATGAGGCGTTTCACTCCTTCATGGCATGCTGGCACAGACGGTGTCTTAGCTAGGGTCTTAGGATTTGGTCTCAGTAGTTTTATTTTTCTTGATTGTTAAACATCTTCTTGTAATATCTTTTGATTATCAATGAAAAGTTTCTTTTTGTTTTACATTCCAGTGATTCTATTTGTCGTCTTATGCATCTGAATCTTTTTAAATATTCTTTTTGATGTTATGACAAAAAGGGGGAGAAGATAAATGATAAATGATTTGATTAATCTATCAGTTGCTGGGTAAAGGCTCCCACACATTCACTAACAAGAACTGCAAGTTCTATATGGTTTAAGTGTTTTGCAGGTACAAAGAAGTGAAGAGAATCTTCAAAACCATGGAAACTGAAGCAAGCTGAGTGCTGTCAAGCTTCAGGGATCAGAAGCACCGATAATAGAATTTGAATATCATTGTCTATCATGTGCTGACAAAATTCTATTTGCTCTGATACATATAATGTTATGGTTCTGATACATTATTTGCTCTAATACTTTATTTTAGCCTAAATGCTCTGATACATTTGGCTCTGATACATATCATGTATTCAAACATACATTTTATGTTCTAACTCGTTCATGCTGACTTTTGTCGTTTAGTTTTGTTCTGTAACATTTCAGGATGTAGAGATGCTCTGATGATGCTCTGGTACATTCAACAATGTTCTGATACAAATCTAGCATGAAGTGATGTTGGTAGACATTCAAAGTTCTGAAGCTATCCGAGGGAAGCAGAAATCAGAAGATGTGAATGTCCTAAAAGATCCAGAAAATTCAAGTTCTGAAGCTGTCCTGAATGGAAGCAGAAATCAGAAGCTGTGAATATTCTGAAGATCAAAGAAATTCAAAGTTCTGAAGCTATCCGAGGGAAGCAGAAGTCAGAAGCTGTGAATGTTCTGAAGATCAAAGAAATTCAAGTTCTGAAGCTGTCCTGAATGGAAGCAGAAGTCAGAAGCTGTGAGTGTTCTAAGGATCTAAAGAAATTCAAGTTCTGAAGCTGTCCAATGGAAGCAGAAGTCAGAAGCTATGAATTCTCTGAAGGCAGAAGCTTATATGATCGTCTCTACCGAAATAATCAGGGAAGTCTTTTATTAAAGTTCTTCGATTATTTATCTCAGGGGGAGATTGTTAATCTCAGGGGGAGACATATTCATATGCTTATGCTATAGCTGTGTAATTTGTCTTTTGCCGTCTACTCTTTCTGATCGCAAATTCATATCATTTATATATGTTTTTGTCATCATCAAAAAGGGGGAGATTGTTAGAACAAGATTTGTTCTTATCAATTATCTTAGTTTTGATGATAACAATAATATGAATTTTGCTTAAGATAATATGGTACTCTAATCCAATGCAATTTCCCTTTCAGGAAATATATAAAGAGTACGCATAATTCAGCGCTCAGAAGTTGTGTCTCAAATGGTTCAGCATGCAACATCAGAACATGGTCTGGCAAGACATCAGAAGATGGTCGAAGCAGAATCAGAACATGGGTCTATGGAAGCATCAGAAGAACATGAGATCAGAAGCACTGAAGATCAGAAGATGGTATCACGCTCAGAAGCACTTCAAGATCAGAAGATCAGAAGATGCTATGCACCAAGCTGTTTGACTCTGATGATATTCAAACGTTATATTCACAAACATCAGATCAGAAGGAAGTACACGTGGCAGACTACGCTGACTGACAAAAGGAACGTTAAAAGCTACTAAAGGCTACGTCAGTAGACACAGCGTGAACAAGGCTCGAGGTAGTTGACAAAAGCGTATAACATTAAATGCAATGCTGTACGGAACACGCAAAGCATTAAATGCACTCAACGGTCATCTTCTCAACGCCTATAAATATGAAGTTCTGATGAGAAGCAAGGTTAACGATTCTGCACCAAAACAACTCATATCAAACTTGCTGAAACGCTGTTCAAATCTAAACTCAGAATCTTCATCTTCATCAAAGCTCACTACATTGCTGTTGTAATATTTTAGTGAGATTAAGCTTAAACTGTAAGAGAAATATCACGGTTGTGATTATCGCTTTTAAGAAGCATTTGTAAACTCTTGAATAGATTACATTAAGTTGTAAGGAACTAGAGTGATCGTGTGATCAGTATACTCTAGGAAGTCTTAGCAGTTGGCTGAGCAGAAAGTCTTAGGAGTGAACTAAGCCTAGAGTGATCGTGTTGATCAGTAGACTCTAGAAAAGTCTTAGGAGTGAACTAAGCCTAGAGTGATCGTGTTGATCAGTAGACTCTAGAAAAGTCTTAGGAGTGAACTAAGCAGTTGTTCCTGGAGTGATCAGTGTGTGATCAGAAGACTCTGGAAGACTTAGTTGCGGCTAAGTGGAAAACCATTGTAATCCGTGCGATTAGTGGATTAAATCCTCAGTTGAGGTAAATCATCTCTGCGGGGGTGGACTGGAGTAGCTTCGTTAACAGCGAACCAGGATAAAAATAATTGTGCAATTTATTTTTATCGTCCAAGATTTAAAGTCACACTTATTCAATCCCCCCCTTTCTAAGTGTTTTTCTATCCTTCAGAAGGCACATCCTTTGAAGAACTTCCCTGAAGTCATAACTGATGTTATAACATCTTATATCAGATCAATAACCCAATGCATAAAACAGATAACATAAAGAATTGTTTACCCAGTTCGGTTCAACCAACCTACTCTTGGGGCTACCAAGCCAGGGATAAATCCACTATTAGTAGTATCAATTCAAAGCTAAACTCTCCCGTTTACAACTTCTCACTTAATCCTTACCCTCGTTAGATTTCTATCTAAGACTCACCTAGATATGAGGCCCCCCTCAATCCCTTCACTCACAATCAACAAATAAACTGAAGACACTCTTAAAGACAAACAACTTGATCTTTGCTTAACAGCTTCAATCAAGAAATAAAACTCTCAACTCTTACCTACAGGATTTGAGTGAGAACAATACTTCTCTAACCTATAGGTTTTGAGAAGAACACGACAACCATCCCACAACTCGGGTGATATGCCTTGACAAACCCTAACGAGTACATCTTTTCAATACTTGGCTTGCTTAACAAAATAGGTTACAAATCTTCCTATTTATAACCTATTCCCAACTGGACTTGGGCTTACAATCACAGCTTTATTTATTGTTACATATCTACTAAAAGAAAGGTCTTTAAATCATAAGTTTCCTAAATTGTCTCCATAATTAGAAACTACACAATCTTCAATATTCTAACTTGATTCTTTTGACCTTTAAATCTGCGCCACATATGATTGCATAATATTCTCCTGAATATTCTGCATCTGTTAATTTCAAACTGAATCTTCGTATATTCCAGCTTCAGCAGGCGCAATGTCATATAAGACATGATGTCACAAGACATGTCTTAACATTCCATAGGACGTCTTGCTGTTGTACCTGTTTATGTTTGCAAGTTCTATATATCCTATTTTATATTGCTGCTACTATATTTTAGCCAAACATAAATGCCAATCACAATATTCAGAAAATTAACACCAACAATCCATAAGAATTAAATAATTTATGAAGAAAAAACGTCGAAACCAAAACAGTGATGAGAAGATATGTTGTCCTTTCAGAAAAATGGTTTTTGAAAATATTGAAGAAAGTGATAATAATACATATTTTTGATTAAACCTGTTTATTTTTAAAGCACAAACCAAGGAGTGAAATAAAAATAACTAATCAGATGATTTATGGAGAAAACAAAAACACATATCAAGCAAACATAACCATACAAATAAATGTAAATCATTCAACCACAAAATAGGTCCAACATCCTCTCCAATTACATGCCATGTCAAACAAGAGCATATAAAATAGGCACAAGGGACAACCCAATACTGAGTCATCCTCAACCCTACCTCAGAGTAGGAAGCTTCACCCACAAATGTGTCATCAAGACACCAAAAATTCCAACCATATCTATCACTTCTACCAACAAAAAATATGCAAGTTGAAACCATCATTATGCAGTGCAAATTGAGCAATCACTTTAAAGTGAAACTAATGTAACGAATATTGAATTAACATAATTTATTATAAAGCCATAAAATATGAATGTTGAAAGTACATCTTATCACCGGACAATTCAAAATAAACTCTTATTAAATTCTAGTAGCAAACATAGGCTACGGTTCTAGATCAAAACTAGAAATTAGGACGATAAAAAGAAATTGACAAAATAAGACATTTCTCCCCATAGCAAACAATATCACAACTTCAAGTTGGCAATAGTTAACTCCAAGTGAAAGATCTCCACCTCCTTATTTAAAATTCTCAATTACGTCGTCTAGATCATCATTTGATGGTCCCTGCAAGAAAAAAGTTAAACATTAGGATGCATAATCAAATTTCTAAATATAGTTCTTGTTACTTCATGATAAAAAAAAGTTTAGCATAATATTTGCAACTATAACTTCAAGGTAATTCATTGTGAGGTATAAACACAACACAAGAAAATGCATCATACTTCAAAGCCAAATTAAACTTTTAGAATTTAGAAATTTGGTACCTTGTCTCGAAGATTAGTTACTACAGATCTCAATATATCATCTCCTACAATTAATCGCAGCTTCATCACAAAACCATCATGTGAAATCTTCTTTTCCTGCACAAGTACGAAATATAACATTAGAGACACTTTATCATATAAAACATAAGCATCAGTTGCAGCCACTTTATATACCATTAATTCTTTATAGTGTTCTTTAATCAGAAGCATCACTTTTGGAGTAACCCTGCGTCTGATAGCAGCTAACAACATTGGAAAGGGAAGCCATGGCGATCTTGGAACTCTTCGTGTGTTAGGAACACTGGCAGCATTGTCCTAAGGAATCTCACAACCAATTTTTTTTATAAAGATAATAAATAAAAATATTATAGGAATAAAAACAAATCTCAAAAGTTTAAAACCCAAAATGTTGCACATGAACACATAATGTATGAAAACATAACAAATCAATCGAATAAGTCTTTTACATAGAAAGCTAAGAAAACATAAAATGCAAAACTCGTATGAGATAACTTACAGTATCCAAGGTAGAACAGTTATTTTCAGAAACATTTTTCTCACTCTCTTTTAAACAAGCTGTAAGAAAATATAAGGTATTATGATCAATTTGTTTTGAAATAAATAACAATCATACTACATACTGATAGAACAAACAACGGGTTATTTTATCAAACCAGTTATTAGTATGTTGAAAAGAATTACATATTAATTAGTTTGTTGATGGTTAATCCATTTAGGCTTCAGTACTAATTATGTAATACCAAAATAAAATGTACAAAGTATGGGAAATTTTTTACTTAAGGAAAAGTACATCACCTTCTGCGTCCAAAGGTGCCTTGAAGCTGACAACAAATTCTGGATAGATATGAGTTATCATATTCATATTCCAAACCACATAGTATTTTGGATGTTGAATGTCATCAACCCCGTTATCATATTTGAAACCACTAGGACGAATCTTATTATTGCCACGATGAAGAGGCTCCATGTTCCCCATTATTACACGACAAAGGACTATGTGCCTAACTCCATTTTCGTCAACATCACAATAAGGAGCACTGTAAATATAGAAAAAGTGAATCCTCTAAGCATTCTAACAGAATAATCTATTGTAATATGTCTGAAATAATGTATAAAGTTGGAAATAAATAAAAATATGCTTATAACTCCCCTTCAAAGATAAGGGGTGGAAGCCTATAATCAATATTGGACAGGGAAACTATACAAGTACCAAATATAGAACATTTGCAATAATTGACAAGAACATGAACAACTTTATATAAACACAATGACATCTCTGCATTTACAAATGTCTCCATATTTAATTTTTCAATAAATAAATAAATATAAGTATTTCTGCAGACTTTAAACATAGAGAAGTGTATAACATGATAGAGGTAGAGTATGGAGTAAATGACAGTAAGAAAAATTTATAACATAAAATTGAATAAGAGAAAACTAGAGACTCACATTATAATTTAGTAATTAAAAGATTTTAATGAGTGGTTTCATTTCACCATAAAGGATCAACTTGCTCACTAGCCTAACAGTTATATAAAAGCCCATATGCATATAGTCATTTGTTTTTATTCAGACAAACTTATACCATAACTATTAAGAGCATTTAAAAGACTATGAAGTTTAAAGTTTATCATATGAAAACTAACCAGACATAAGGGTGGGTAACAGTAGCAAGATGAACACCAAATCCATATATGCACTTGCATGATGATAGTGCATTGTGACCAAGCCCATATTCCATCATTGTAGTCAGTTCCTCTTTAGAACATGCAAGCCAACCGTATCGAACATTAGCATCACCATGAATTCCTTTTGTGATATCAGCTTGCTTCTGGAATAACTCTAGTCGCGCTTGCATTGAGATACCCGAGCTACGGTAAACATCCATGATATCACCCTCGCTAATGCCGAAAGTAGCCATTCCCGTGAGAAACAAGTTTCTTACAGAATCTACATTTTGTCTTCCATATACAGGTTCAATATAAGCATCTAAATCTATTTCTATGTCTTGGTTATAAGGTTCATCATCCGAACCATCAAAAAGTTCAGGGAAAAAGCAACTTTCGGCCTCATCAATCCAAGCAATGGGTTGTTGCAAACCTGTTTGTAAATTAACATTATACATATGCAAAAAGTCTAGAACAATATTTTGACCATCAAATTCTATCTCCACAGCTGCCTTCTTGATTTCAAAATCTTTCCTAACCAAGTTAACAACATCCTCAGGATAGTCCGACCACTCACCATTTTTATAGAACATCAAACGTTTTGGTAACCCACTTTTCTTATAGTTCAAAAAATACTTAACCAAGGACTTTGAAATACCAGGACCAGAGTCAACTGGTCGGCTATCATCTCCAACTAATTTCATTTGTTTGACAACCAAGTTTGTTGGTGTTGGAACTTCAGCCATACATGCAACACTTTGGGTGGGTTGCTTTCTCTTCAGATTAAGTGTAGCTCCACCCAATGCCTTTGGGGATTTGTCTTCCATTTCTATCTACTAGATGAATACCTATAAACACACACCCAAATCTAAAAGCTTAGGTGCAATAGTAAAATATAACTCGAAACCTTGAGCAACAAGAATATAAAGAATCATGTGTTCATCATAATATTATAATGTTGACATGATAAATAAAGAGTAAGTTGATAAAAGCATTTTCGCATAGAAAAACAAGTAATCTAAAACAATTGCATACATGAAATATTGCAACCAAACAATTGCTAAACAAATTCAAAAAATATTAAGTATCTAACTAATAAAAATAAAAGATACCACAATAATAATCAATATAACTCAAGCTATATATCAAATCCAACATAAACAGATTTACATAAACATTTTAATGAAAATAAAAATACCAATTCATTTCAAGCAAAAATTTATTCAATTCTACTTTAAATACTTTCAATTATTAACTGTCATTTGATCATCATGACACTACGGACATTTCCAAGACAACAAGTTCAAAGAATAATTCAACAACAAAATTTAAATAGTTGAAATGACAATTCCAACCAAAAAAACCATAATCAAAATCGAAAAAAAAAAAAAAACCAATTCAATCACAAAAATCAAATTAGTAAGCTAAAATTAAAACAAAGTAAAATCACAATCAATTTAAATTGAAAATAAAAAAGCAACAAAAACTATTCCAAAAAAAATAATTTAAAAACTATGTAATTAACCATGGCTGAATTTTGAGATTACCTGAATGTAGAAACTCACACAATAGAATTATATATTTTATATTTTGTAAATTTCAAACTGTGCATTTAACGGGACTAAGAGCCCTATATATACTATCCTATGATTCATTCTTGGGTTCTATAATATTACCTAGTAATAGTATAGCATCCATTTTCTTTTTCTTTTTTTAATTTGATTTTTTTAAGTTTGTTATATAATAAATTCTTTTCTTTTAATATAAAATTCATGAATGGTTGGTTGTTAGAATTTCCATATTCTCATGATTTTTTAAAGTTTGTTATATAATAAATCATTTTCTTTTAATGTGAAATTCATAAATGGTTAGTTGTTAGAATTTCCAAATTCTCGTTTTTTTAAATATTACTAAATTTGTATAGAAGGAAAATTTTAAAAAGATTGAATGAAATATTATAATATAGAATTTTTGAAAAAAAAAAGAGTTGAAAATGGAAAAAAATGAAATAATCAAATTTTGAAACAATTAATTTAATTTTTTATTGTTTTTAAAATAAAATTACATAATATTGACTCCACAATTTTTTTATTTATTTGTTATAGACAAAGTTAATGCAAAATTTTAAAATTTTAATATATTTTTTACAAAATAAGTGATTATACAATGAAAACCAATGATCACAGTACTCAGTTTTTGTAATTCCATTTAAGAATTAAATGTATGGCATAGAATGGAGGGCTATAGTTGAAGACAATAGTGTAAATACTTTTAGAAATAATGAGAATATAAAATAATTTTAAAAAATATATATTATTTCGTATTTTCTCTTTTACAACAGTTTTATTCAAAAGACCTACGTTATAATATATCAATCAATTTCTTTATAATTTATTTCTATAAAGATTATTATTATTTTAACGCAATGAGAATTTGGAAATTGTAACAAACAATCATTTAAGTTTAATTTTTATACATTATCAATATAAATAATGTTCATGTTATTAAACTATTATAATAAATATTTGATTTTAAATTTTAAAAAAAATAAATGACACATAATTTATAGTTTGTTGATGATATAAAATGTTAGGGAGGATACGAAAGTCTTCCTCGATGCATCTCTAGTTTATTTAATTTGTAGATTTCCTTATTTTTTAAAATAATTTTAAGTACTAATTTAAAATAAATAATTTAAAAAATATATATTATTTCGTATTTTCTCTATTACGACAGTTTTCTTCAAAAGACCTACGTAGTAATATATCAGTCAAATTCTTTATAATTTATTTCTATAAAAATTTATTTTTATTTTAACGCAATTAATGAGAATTTGGAAATTGTAACAAACAATCATTCAAATTTAATTTTATACATTATCAATATAAATAATGTTAAACTATTATAATAAATATTTGATTTTAAATTTTAAAAAATTAAATGACACATAATTTATAGTTTGTTGATGGTATAAAATGTTAGTGGAGGATATGAAGGTCTTCCTCGATGCATCTCTAGTTTATTTAATTTGTAAATTTCCTTTTTTTTTGTAAAAGTAATTTTTAGCGCTAATTTAAAATAAATAATATAAAATAATATATATATATATATATATATATATATATATATATATATATATATATATATATATATATATATATATATATATATATATATATATATATATATATTACTTCGTATTTCTCTATTACAACAGTTTTCTTCAAAAAACCTACTACTTTGTAATATATCAGTCTAATTCTTTATAATTTATTTTTATAAAAATTTATTATGAGAATTTGGAAATTGTAACAAACAATCATTCAAATTTAATTTTATACATTATCAATATAAATAATGTTCATGTTATTAATTAAACTATTATAATAAATATTTGATTTTAAATTTTAAAAAAATTGAATGACACATATAATTTATAGTTTGTTGATGATATAAAATGTTAGTGGAGGATATGAAGGTCTTCCTGGATGCATCTCTAGTTTATTTAATTTGTAAATTTCCTCATTTCTTAAAAGTAATTTTAAGCACCAATTTAAAATAAATAATATAAAATATATATATATATATATATATATATATATATATATATATATATATATATATATATAATTTCGTATTTTCTCTATTACAACAGTTTTCTTCAAAAGACCTACGTTGTAATATACTAGTCAAATTTTTTATAATTTATTGGGTTAATGAACTTTTTAGTCCCTCTAAATATTGCTGATTTCGTTTTTAGTCCTTCAAAAATTTTCCTTTAAGAAATCGTCCCTTCAAAATTTTTCGTCTAAACTATTGGTCCTTAACGTCAAATTTGCTAGAGATTAGCTACGACTTTAGCCACCGATTAGCTACGAAATTTGACGTTAGGGACCAATAGTTCGGAAGAAAAATTTTGAAGGGACGATTTCTTGAAGGAAAATTTTGGAGGGACTAAAAACGAAATTTGAAATATTTAAAGGGACGAAAAAGTTAATTAACCCTAATTTATTTCTATGAAAATTTATTATTATTTTAACAAAATAAGAATTTAAAAATTATAACTAACAATCATTCAAATTTAATTTTATACATTATCAATATAAATAATGTTCATGTTATTAATCTATTATAATAAATATTTGATTTTAAATTTAAAAAAAATTAAATGCAGGTGACAAATATGACTTTTACCACCATATTTGATTCTAAAGTACTTGAAAATTACACTTCAAACCCTCTGATTAAATAACTAAAATTGTTTTTATTCCAAGGACAAATATGACTTCTGACAAAATACTGCAATTATATTGTTTTGGCATTTAATGCAGGTGATGTGGCATCACGAAACTTATTGTTGTATTATATATATTTTTTAATTCCATTTTAAATTTTAAGTAACTTAATTACCCTAAAAGCTGTCATATTAATAGATGCATTGGAAGTTTGAAATAACGTGCATAATCAAATGATTTTAAACAACACTCTGCAGTGGAAAATCAATAGCCTACTTTGAATATACAAAGTTCCAACTTTCGATACTCAACAATCAATTCATAGCTTTTTTTTATTCCATATATATTTTATAAATCTAATTTATTTCAAACAACCACATTTTCTCTTGGAACTAGAAACACAACCGTTTTTCACACAGAGAAGCCAAACGTTTTGCTTCCCTGTTTCCACCCTCCCAAGATTCATTGAATTGTATTTTTTTCTACCCATATTAATAAGCTTGGATTCATGGCAAACCACATGCACTTCTGCTCTCATTCTCATCATCCTACAATGTAATGTAATTTAATCGTTATAATTTTTTTTCATTTTTTCCTTTATTTTGTTGTATTTTTTCAGTTGCATTTGACTATATTTTTGGTTGGAATATATTTTTTCAACTGCAATGTTTCTGTTTCCAACTGCAAAACTTTATGTTGCAATGACTTGATTTTTCAGGTTTTCTTCTTCAAATAGCATGAGACACATTTTGCAATCAAGAAAGATGCTACTGCTACTGAAATAATTTTTCTATTCATAATAACTATTTTTAGTTTGATGTCTTTTATTTTTATGTTTAGTTTTGTGAATAATTACGATTTTATTGTGAAGTTAGTAGGGAATACTCCATTGGTATATCCGAACAATTTTACTGAAGGCTGAAGGTTGTGTTGTTGCTGCTAAGCTAAACTAGAATATTTGCAATATTATTACTGTGGGTTAAACATAGGCATGTAAATCTTTAATTTTTCACAAACAAATTGATATTTATCTTAGATGTCTTCTCACATGTTGCTGAAGTTTTGAGGTGTGTATCTAAGACATTCTTCTTATTATGAGTTGTCATAGGTTGGTGACTCTGAATGTTGAAGTTAAACAAAACTCATAATTTTGATTTATGTATTTTTAAGAAGTTATAATACTGCAACTAATCTTTTATTTGTGTTATTTATTTAAATATTTTGTTTTAATTTTATTAATAGTATAATTTACTAAAAAATTAATAACATATTAATTAATTCTGTTGAAATAAAAAAAAAAGAATGGAAAGATATCTTGAATTAAAAAAGAATAGAACCATATTTCTAAAATAAAAAAAGAATGGAATTATATAACGTATAATATATACACTTTCATAACTCTATTTGAATGTTTGTAATTATTGCCTTTACTAATTAAAATTTTACAATTAAATAATACATTAATTTAATTTAAAAATCTTTATTGTGTTTATTGCAAAATCTCAATCATGATTAATTTAATTTACAATATTATTATTAATTTGACAAAACAAAATCTGAAATGTTTAGATAGATAGATTATTATTTATAACAGATAGTAAAAAAAAAT